>NC_026149.1:14482328-14527888 GCF_000512975.1 Sesamum indicum
CATGAGGAATATCCATCGGGGCCGGGTGCCTTGTTGCCGTTAATGTTGAAGATTGCATCATTGACCTCCAGTTCTGTGACTTCCCTACAAAGTTCATCAGTAAGCTCGGAGGAAAGTTTGGGGCCATAATCGAACACTCCATCATCAACTGGGATGGTGTGAGACTCGGTGCCCAAGAGTGTTGTATAGTAATCAACGAACTCTTGGGCAATTGCATCGGCAGACGTAATGATCGTCCCGTCAGCTCTAGTAACTGCCGTGATGGAGTTTCTAGCAGCATTCCTTTTCACCATATCGTGGAAGAATTTCGTATTTCGATCCCCCTCTTTGAGGTAGTGAATCTTGGCTTTTTGGTAGAAGAAGTTCCGTTCAGCCTCGGCAAGGAAAACGGCCTTCCTTCTAACATCTCCCAAAGATTCCCGAAGCCTTACATTTCTTGGGTTGTTTTCAAGCTGGTTCTGAGCATCTTGCAGTGCAAGGTCAGCCTCTTTGGCCCTAGTGGAAATGTGGCTGTAGTGCTGCATGTTGAAAGCTTTCAGTTCAGCTTTAAGTGCTTTCAGCCTCTTGCAAAGAATGAATTGTGGCGTTCCCTCCACATCAAGTTCCATCGTTGCTCCACAGTGGATAAGAATTCCGGGTGTTCTGCCCACATATTGAAAAACCGGAACGGTTTTGGTTTAGTGGGAGTATGATCAAAGATAGTGACAATACCCGGGGAGTGGTCGGATAGGCATCCCGATGGGTTGAAGTGGGCGCCGCAATGTAAACCGGCCTCAAGCCATTCGTTGTTGTGAAGGACCCGATTAAGTTTACACCACACGGGGTTGCTTTCGTTATTGGAATACCATGTGTAATAGCAACCCGTTGTGGGGACGTCAAGCAGTCCAAGTGCTACACAGCAGTCCACGAAATCCTTGAGTTCGTACCAAGTTGGCGTCACTCCAAGTTGCTTTTCCTCAGGAGATTTCACACAGTTGAAGTCTCCCATAATGAGCCACGGAATGCTTATCATTTGTCCCAATTCTGTAAGTTTCTCCCACATACTCCTTCTATTGACAACAGAATATAGCCCATAACAAAACGATATATAGAAGGAGAGTTGAGAGGACTTATTCGTGGCACGGCAGTGGATAACTTGCGGTGAGATATCCTCCGGTTGAAGGTCGATAACTGCCGGGTTCCAAATCACCAAGATGCGTCCACCGGCAATGGTGTCAAAGTTGTTGGCTTGGCACCATCCCGGAAATGATCAACTAAGAAATGCCTGAATCTTAGATGCTGCAAGCTTTGTCTCCAAAATGCCCAAGAGACAGAGCCGGTTATGCTTATGAGGTGGGCAATCCCATTGTGTTTGAGGGGTCGATTGAATCCCCTCACGTTCTAAAAGCCAATCTTCATGAGGATCGAAGGGGAGACTCCCCTCCTGTCTGCTTCACCGGTTTACTGAACACCCGTACAGGCTCATTGGAATTGATCCCCGGCATGAAATTGGTCCTCGGGGAATTGGTCGATGAGTTATCAGACTCTGTCAGTGTGGTAGCCTCATTATCCTGAAGTTTGGATGAATGTGTTCCATTCGTGATAGTCCGTTCCTTGTTCGCCATGATGGCCAGTGGATTTGGTTGGGGGACCTCCACTGCCGGCTTGGTTGTTACATCAGTTGATTTGCCCTTTTTCCTCCTTTGGACCATAGTCCATGCAGTAGCGGGGGCAGTCGCAGCAGTCACGGTCGGTGCAGTAGAAGGGGCAGCTGCAGCAGTCACGGCCGGTGCAGTAGTAGGGGCAGCTGCAGCAGTCGCGGCCGATGGGTGTATGCCCTGGCATGTCTCTTTAAGGTGGCCAAATCTGTTGCATTCAGTGCAAAATTTGGGGGTGAACTCATAGGCAACCGATTGTTTTCGTGTTATGCCGTTTGGCATGACGAACTCCACCTGGTCAATAAGCTTTTTTGAAGCATCAACTTCTACCAGTATTCTGGCATACGACACCCTTTCCATCTTCAGCGTAAGAGAATCCATGGCAATGGGGTTGCCAAGTTTAGAGCCTATCTTGCCAAGCGCATTTGGGTGCCAGCACTCAAGGGGGAGTGATGGGAGGGTGGCCCAAACCGGTGTTAGGCTAATATCATCTTCTTTAAACTCAAAACAATCCGGCATGTGTTTAAGAAGGAGGGGACGTCCATATATGAAATAAGGTCCCCCGGACAAAATTCGCTGCCTATCCTCCTCACGGGCAAAGCGAAAGATTAACCAACCGCTCTCGTGCTGTTGGAAACTTGATCCCCAAGATTGGGACAGTGCACGGATCGCCTTTAGTCCTGGGAATTTGCCGGCAATATAGCCGACGAGGCAAAACCCCAGCTTGCTTCAAACATCAAGCATGTCATTGGGCTCCAAGGTGAGAGGGCCATCGTCAAGCTCAAACTTGCTGAGTTTGTTTTCGTCGGTGAGTCTACGGTTGGTGCTAAATAGCCCCGCAAATGAGGTATGTTCCTTGCCCGAATTCTCAGCTGCATTATCGTTATTCGGTTGCTTCCCTTTCGGCAAGGAGGCAGTGGGCGTTGGAGCATCAATCTTAGAGAAGGAGGGGGTACCATCCAAGGAAGATATGAAGTCACCAAATGTAGCCTTACCGGTATTTGTGGGATCAAGTTGTTGGACGGCCGATTGGCTAAGCGACTGTTGTTGTGTTTCAGCCGTTTTGGCGGATGCTGTCAATGACTGGCCGGACGGTTGGCCGGTAGTAACAGTGTCGACTTTCTTATGCTTCTTGTTGTCAGGTTGGTGCTCACCCGTCAGACGGGCAGTAGCACCTGCTTTGACTGTTGCGGTTTTGACCGACGGGTGGTCGGAGGGCAGGCCGGCAGCCGGTTTTCGTACCTTGTTGGTCTTGGCCATAACAGGCAGAGGGACGACAGCAGAAACGGCTGCAGAAACTGATGCACAAACAGCTGCAGAAATGATGAAGAGTAATGGCAGCAGTAGGCAGTTTCGCAACACACTCAAATTTCAAAATTTGAATACTCCGTTCACCAGAAAATTCAGAAATTCAGGCCTATCTACCACCGATTACAGTTTGTGATGATGGTGGAAGGTGCGCAGGTAACAGAATTTTGAAGAAAAACAGCAGCAGGCACAACCAATGTGGTTGAAATTCGAATTTCAAAAATTCAAAATTTAAATTTCTGACCAAACAAAAGTGGAATCACCGTCTGATTGTGGCCGGAGAGGGACTGGAAACTGCGCATTAGTGCTGAAATCTGCAGGAAAGTCCACCAGCAGCAATGGAGAATCTGCAGCAGTAACAGAGAATTTACAGCAGGAGCAGATTTTGCTGGTAGAAACAGCCGACTGTAGAGGCTTTTCAGACGGCTAAAATTCTTCGTAACTCAGAATTGTTCGGTGAAATTGATGAGCAACACAAGGAGAAGTGAATAATCGGACCAGAATTTGCAGAAGATTGAAGGAAAATCGTGATAGAGCAAGACAATGTTGAGGCACTCTAGAGAGAAAACTTTCTAGAGAGAGGAACACTCATGACCTCACTACTGAGAGCTCTTTGATAATTGTAAGTTTTCTTTATATTAGATTCCGTAATTGGGCCAAAATACGTTCAAGTACTGTCTATTAGTTGCGGATCCATATTAAGTTTATGATATTCAAGCCCAATAAAAGTGGTCCAAAACTACCTAAAATCTTGCTTATGCCTATAAAAATGGGCCTCCGCTATAAGATTAGACACAGTACAAGGCAACGCACAAAACAAATAGCAATTAGGGGTGATGACGGTGTGGTTTTGATTTTTTTTAAAGCTATTTTAAGATTGAATTGTTATTGACGGTTTTAATTGCTATTTTCAAGATCAAAATTAAAAGTACAATTTTAGCATTTATAACAAAAATAAGACGTTGAGATTACCAAAAGAAAGAATATACATAGTTAAAACTCTTTCATAGACAAAAAAAAAAATTAGAATAATTAAAGTCAAATACTACAATTTAAGAATATAAATAGCTAATGTTTTAAATAACAAAGCGTAAAAAGTTTTAAAATAATTAAAGTTAAATACACAATAGTTCCAGATATAATACAAGTAAAAGTCTTTAAATGTCAAGTTCTAACTGCAACGATATCTGATACACCAAATGAATCTGTAGTAGAAACAGAGCACTCAATGTTAACACAAAATAAAAAATAAAAAATACTAAAAATAATATTTATTCATATACAAATTCAAACCAACAACCAATAATAATTAATTTAACCCAATTAAATTAATTCAACTCTTCTAAAATTAATTCAAAATTAATTCCATCCCGTTTTAGTGGAAAGTGTGTGATTCTTCAGATTCACCCTCAGCTAGATTTAGGTATGTATGACCAACACAATTAATTAAATTATAGTACGGTCCTTCTATCAACCATCTCCCAACCTTAATGTAGGGTACGGAATTGAGCATCGACTACCATTCTAGACTAGGCATCTATACTTATAACTTGAGTTCTCATTTACCCTATTGATTGAATAGAGAAACTAATTACATTCATTCAATCACTATGGCCACAGATTTTGAAGGCATAAATAGGTCTCAGAGCGTATAGACATACTTGTCACAATACTGATAGGGGACAAATTCTATCTTGGAATCCATCATGCTCGCCACATACCCCAATTGCATTGGATAAGACTTATAATGAGTATGCCACACGATATAGCCACCGTTTGTTATGTGCAAGATATAGTCTTTGTATGCATGTGACTGTCATGATTCCTTAAGTTTGAAAATTAATCTCCTGCTATCGGAATCGGGAATCCCAGTCATACCGACTCCTCAAGGCTTCCATATGATGTTTTTTACGAGTTTGTTCAATTAGTCGACTATCCTGTCAACTCCTCCCAATGAAGTACGACTGTAATACTTAGTGCAAGTTTCTGTAGGACATTCGGAGCCCTGTCTCGAGATCCTCGATTTAAAATATTTCAAACTGACCCTTAAGAGTTGGTTCTATAGCTAGCAAATTTTTGCGCAACCCAATTCTACGGGTTTAAGCTTTCGGTCTATCAGCATTTTGTTGTGGTATTGAAATCCTATTTAATGTAAGTGGTAAGCACAACAAAAACACAATGCTAAATTAATGAATTTTACCGTATTCAGCAATTCAATATTACTTTGATAAAAATTAACGAATAAAAAACAATCAATCTCTTCATCACCTATTCCATCATATTTACTAATAAAAATTCCATTCGATGCTCTCCAAAAAGTATAGTAATGATCAGGATAACAAAATCTTAAACTGCATCTTGGATTTAAAAACTATCATAAACACTTTGATATTTACACTCATCCCGTGTAGCGACCATTGGACAAGATGTCAAAAGGAACAAAGACAAAAAACGAAACGTGCGGTTTTATTTTAAATTTAGAATTACAGTTTGGAAAATAAATAAAAGGAACAATCATAATGCCTGGCATGTGATTTTTTCCGACAAGTGACTCAATTTTTCGATCAAATTTGTACTAAAATTGAGATGTTTTCAGTTTTACGGGATCAAAATGAAATCCTAGTAACTTAGGAAACAAAACGAGAATGGCCTGAAGTTAGGGGACGAAAATTGTCTTTAATCCTAAAAGAAATGGCTCAATTCGATTCAATTCATGCAATTTTAATTTTTTTTATCACTCCTAACAACAATAACACACAAAACACAACTCACTACATACAACACAAAGCAAAATTGTATTATGGTGATAAGAATGTCTGACGAGCAAATTAATCCAAAATAATTTTTGATTAATGGAGGCATTTGAATTCGAAATATACTTACTTTTCAGTCATTCAATTTTATTTATCTGTGTCATGTAATAGTTAAAATTTGAATTTTTGGCTAATGGCAATTATTTTCGAGAAAGTTATTATTAATTACCAAGAAATAGTGAGAAAATTTATTCATAAAATTATCATTATAAATAATTAGTAATACATATATAGTTACAACAAAAAATAAAATTTTTTGTTGAATTGTTGGTATATAGTGACAGTTTTATACACAACTAAGCAATATCACTAATAATTATATAATGACCAAATCAAACTTATCGTAACTTATTATATATTTTTAGAGGTGAATAGCAATTTATACCCCTGTGATATTGAAAATGAGCTCTTTAACCCCCTATGAAAAAGATATAGCAATTTACCCCCTTGTACTTTTTAAAATGAAGCAATTTAGCTCCTTATACAGGGAGGTAAAATTGCTTCATTTTAAAAATAATATGGGGGTAAATTGTTGTATTTTAAAAAATATAGGGAGGTAAATCGCTATTTGTTTTTTCATAAGGGGGTAATTTGCTCATTTGCGATATCACAAGGAGGTTGCTTGCGTTTTTTTCATATTTTTAGTGATAATTTTGATATTTTGTTGTTGTGTGTTTTGGTAATTAACTATGCAAAAGTTGAGTCATATTCATCCTCTATGGCTGAAAACCACGGTAAACGACTACTATTAACTACGGTTAAATATAATTTTTCCACCATGAAAAAATTATTTGTCATGGCAAATGTTTTAGCCACTCTCGCATAAATCACGGCCAACAACCATTGTGTGTTCGTGGTTAATAATTATTTACTACAGCTATTTGTTATTAACTATGACAATTAACCGTATTTAAATGTTGTAATTCTCGTAATTTATTCTTTATAATAATTAATTACTCAGCTTTATTTAATTAACAACAGAAAAAAATGCTGCAAATATGAATGATTGAATTAATCATAGACACGACATATTTATTCATTGAAAATAATTAGTATAGTAACCTGCAAAAGGCTCCAATTGAAGCTATATGGGAAGCTTATGCGTGCCAAATGGGTTCATAATTTGTTTGCTCTCACCTGAATCATTATTTTTCTTTTTACATATATAAATACATCATCAGTTTAAATATGTATACATATAGGAAAAAATACAAACAACCCCCTTGTGATATCGCAAATGAGAAAATTACCCCCTTATAAAAAAATAAATAACTATTTACCTCTCTGTTTTTTAAAATACAACTATTTACCACCCTATGCTTTTTAAATTGAAGCAATTTACCTCCCTGTATAAGGAGATAAATTGCTTCAGTTTAAAAAGTACAGGGGGCTAAATTGCTATATTTTTTTCATAGGGGAATAATATGCTCATTTTTTTAATATCACGGAGGGGTAAATTGCTAATCACCCTATACATATATATTAATTATGTATCAATGTACGTTTTATTTGGCCTAACAGAGAGTGGCTCACCGACATCGAATGGGCCACTAGGAAATAGAGAGGAAAACACATCATTAATGTGGCCTATCGTGCATTACTTGGTGCTTGTGTTTACCACATTTGGAGGGAGCGCAACTTGAAACGATTCAAGAACATTGAGAGATCTCCGACTATAGTCGCTAGTGTCATTATTGAGGATGTCAGATTACGTATTCTTAGTATTAACTTGTCGAGTTCTGTAAGTACTAGTGCACTTTATAGATTATGGCGTATCTCTTGGCCTGTCGAGAGAGAAACTAGCACTTGAGCACTGTTATATTATATCTTTATTCACATCTATAAAATTTACCTTTTCTCAAAAATAATGCATCAATATAACACCACGAAAAAACCCTAAAACAAACAGACTATCAAGTTTCACTCAATTAGTGGAAATATATATCCCAACACATTTTCATTTTCATGCAAAATATAATTTAAAAACAAAAACACATTTTTCCACCCAGAAATTAGAAACTGACAATCTTGAAAAATTAAACCAAATACTCCTAATAATTAATTTACGACAGCACAATGTTTCCGAATTTCACCAAAACTACCAGTTTTAACCTCAATTTTACCCATTTTCTCCATCGAACTTGCAAATTCTTGATAGAAATTCTCGATAGATCCCTGCACGAGTTGAGTAATAATTGATCTCGTTCTGGGGTCAGTCAGCAGTGCTGCATCGGACTCGAATAAACCCCTTCGCTTAAGCACAAGTGTGTAGTAGCTAAGGTCGAACGTCCTAAAACTTCCTGGATCCATCTCCACTTTCGTCGTGGAATTGATGGATTTGCATTTCTTGGCTTTGAGATTGGCTGCATACTCACTGTCTAGCGACGGATCCCCGTCCCCCACGCCCGTGAAATTGTAGAGACGGTTTGCGAACGACGGGCAATGCGAAATACCAATAGTATGAGCACCTAAAAAAATTAATATTATATTTTGATATATTACAATGCTATATATCTAGATTAAAAAATGAACACTTTTTCTTAGTATCGAAAAAAATAAAATAAAATAAATAAATAAATCAAATTGCTCGATCAACTCAATTGAAAATCAATCAATGGAGAGCTTATTTTATTTGGCTCCAATACTTTTGTTAAATGTAACAAATCCAACGTGAAAATAATTTTACTTTGCGTTCAAGCTTAGACGAGTCTATGTTAATGAAAAAAATAATAAAATATGCATAAAAATATCAGATTATTTTGATCAGCTCATGATTGATTCTACTAAAACTTGTTCGAGCTTTTTCGAACGCACTTCTGTTGTACGATTGGACAAAAATGAATTCTTCTTTACTTGTAATGCCAATTGGTTGTCATTTTTATAACTATTAAGAAAATGGAAAGTTTTATTTTTCATCCCATATTTTAGAGTTAATATAATTTTTATTTCATTGGTTATGGGATTATCATTAATGATTTTATAAGTTACAAAAGATTATTATTTTTAGTTCTTTCATAAGATTTTGTTAGTATTTTGATAGAAAATGCACGCGTAAAGTACATGACCATTATCGAAAATACTAACAGAATCTGATAAAATTATTAAGAGTGAGTTTTTTAATAATTTATGAGATTATTAATGAAAATCTCGTAATTGATGGGACTAAAAGTGCTAATTAGCACATGACTGGAAGTGGCTAAAAAGTTAATGACTATTATTCATCAAAATATTAATAGAATCTGATGAAATAACTAAAAATAAAATTCTCTTTTGTAATTTATGGGGCACTAATCAGAATATCGTAACTAATAGGATGAAATTGAATTGGATCTAATACGAAAATAATATTTCCCCTTAAGAAAAATATCAGAAAATGTTTATAATATATTAAATTGGAGGTACTTTCTGATAATTATAAAGCTAAGCTTTACTTTGCAACTAATAATATTTTGGGATAATTACACTTCCCTTCTTTGAAATTTGGTGTAATGATACGTAGACCTCTGTTGTTTGAGAAATTATATCTAGTATCCTTAAGGTTTGCTTTCATCTAACAAATAAGTCCCTTCGTTGGACGAAATTCACCGAATTTGTTGATGTTAAGAAAAAAAATTGAAAAAAAAAATCTATATTTAAGCCCAACTGATTTATTACTGGTCAAATAATTCTTCTTATGACCAAATTACCCTGATATGTATTCACGCGTTAATGCATGTGCGGAGGTATATTTCACCGTTATAAGGGTAGTTTAATCCAAAAAAATTATTTGGCCTACAATAAATCAGTAATAAACCAATTGATGGTAAATATCAATTTTCATTCAATTTTTGCTGTTAATATCAACAAATTTAGTGAATTTTGACTAATGGGGTGACTTATTTGTTAGACATAAGCAAACCTCAGGTGTACTAGATGTAGTTTTTCAAATCACAGAGGTTTACGTGTAATTACACCAAATCTTTAAGGAGGGGAATGTAATTATCCCTAATATTTTTCATATAGATTTATGACAAAACATATATATTGTTGATTATATTTAATAAACTTTGACATTGTGATATATATATATATATATATATATATAAAAGGTTCAGAATAGTTGCTATTAATATTGAGCTCACCAGATAACAAAACAAGGTCTTTTAGATTAAGACCCTTATTAGCAAAATGTGCGTAGAGGGTGGAGAAGTCACTGGATGGAGCTGGAATTTGGTCTAATGCTTCTGAAGCATTTGATATCACCCCATCTCTACGCCCTGTCGGCACTCTCCAGAAAGGACCTCCCTATATATTTAAATAAATAATTAATAACCGAATTAGGAAAAAATAATTATATACTAAGGTATATATGATATTAAATATTCAAAATAGTTTAAAGAATTAATTAGGAATTCATATAGTGGGTTTTTTTCTTTTCTTTATTGGAATTTGCTCACAATTGCAACAATGGCATCTCTTGCAATCAATGTGATGATATCGGCGCAGGAGACGACGCCAGGGCATTCGTCCTCCAGCAGGTTCTTCACCCTGTTGATAAAGTCGAACCCCCTGACCGTTTGATTAGGGGTCGCAACCTTTTCCGTCTGGTTTTTGGTGGCTGGCGTGAAGTCCAGCAGCACCGATGCATCACATCCCTATATGTCAAGTTTCCAATAAACAAAAATAAATAAATAAAATACAAATACGTAACATCATGGACACAAATCGACATAAATTAGGGGGAAATTGCAAGTTTACCCCTTGTAATATTAGAAATCAGAAAAAAGCCCTCTGTGAAAAATAAAATAGTAAATCATCTCCTGTATTTCGAAAAAAGAAGCAAATTACACCCTATGTAAATCATTAAGAGGTGATAATTCGCTTCATTTTTTGAAACACAGATGTAACTCGGTAATTCCTTTTTCACTACGGGGGTATTTTCTCATTTCATATAACACAGGGGATTAAAATGCATTTAACCCCACTAACATACCCTAACAAAGCAATCATGGAAATGCATTCTTATGAGGGAAGCTGCAAGAGAAGGAGCATTAGGGATGTGGTGATTGACATAGTCATACACGATCTGCTCAGCTTTCGGACACGATTCTGCGTAGAAATCCATCTCTAAATCAGCGCAACAACTGCCAACCAGCAGCACCACACCTATTACAGTAATAACCAATGTCAGAATCCTACAATTATACCCTACTTTCTCCATTTCTAAGACAAAAATCAACACAAAACCCTCTTCAGGTTTCTGCTGACTATATATTCTTCCTATGTTTCCAGCTCAAACTGATTCAGACAAGAGGGCCTGCAGGATATATATATATATAATGTGATTGTTAATTACTGTACTGAACCTGTGGTTTTGATCGTATACTTTGACGAAGTGGTTGGGAATACAGAAATGTTTAGGTGTACGTACGTGCACGGAATTGGTTAGAATTGGGAATAATTATGTGTATTATATGTCCTAATTGCATTTAACTTTAGTAACCAAATTATTGCAAAAATTAAATATATATGTTGACAGTAATTTAATTGATCTAATTTGTCACGATATAATTATTAGTGACAAAATTTTAAACAAATTTATCATTATAAATAATTGCTTACACAATAATTATTTATTGTCAATAGGTCATTCATGTATTCATATAATTAACTAATTATTTTTAGTGATAATTTTATAGACAAATTTTCTATCACTGTTTCTTAACTGGTAACAATCTTTACAAAGTAAAGAAATGGCCAATGCTAAAATTATGAAATGGTCGTAAAATAATTTTTTTGCCATTTAATAGATATAATTAGTAACAATATTAAAATTATCATTTTTTTATCACAAAATATGCTTTTTTTTTTTAAATTTTTTGTAGGGTTATAGTTTAAAATAAAGTATTACGAAAGTTTTTACATTACGTGTTTTGTATAAGTTTTAACTACAAACAATCAATGAGGCATTTTTACAAAGATCGACAATTTAGTGAGAACTCTGTTTGTTGTTGTTGAATTGTTACTATGCATATATTACTAATTGCTATATTTATAATTCAATGACAATATAAAGGATTAAATGCAATTTTGGTCCTCTAATTATAGTCAAATCCTGTTTTAGTTCTTTAACTTATTAGGGCTTGAATTTGGTTCTCTATGTATTTTAATTGCTCTATTTTAGGACATTTTTTTGCCGAAAAATATCCAATCCGCTGGAAAAGATGACAGTGAACTTCAAATCCTTGGATCTCCGCACCACGTTAATGAAAATGGCTGGGACTTATCTCGTTAGACTCACAAGGAAGAGGCGAGTCGAACTGTGGTAGTCCGCGATCGCCGTTCATACGGACCGCGGCGAATTGACACGAAGAGGCTGCGGCGGTGAAGGTGAAAGCCCAGTTTTTATGGTGATCGAAACCTAAAATTGATTAAGGGGTTTTGTTCATCTTGAGTTGAGAGTTGAACGATATATGTAGCTCTCGGCAATTTTGAGTGACGGTGGTAGATTTTTAGAAAGAAGGTGGCGGTGAAAGTAGTGCAAAAATGGATTGATTTTCCGGCGAATTGGATACTTTTCCGGCAAAAAAAGTCCCAAAATTGAGCAATTAAAATACATAGAGGACCAAATCCAAACTCTAACAAGTTAAAGGACTAAAATGAGATTTGGCTATAGTTAGAGGACCAAAATTGCATTTAATCCCAATATAAATATACGACAATTAGATCTATTTATTGTCGATATTTACCTGACGAATTATTTCTGGTGATAGTTTTACTTGCAACTTTTTGTCATTAATTATTATTATTAATTATTAAAATACACAAGAGTTGTTACTATAAAATTAAAAAATTATTATCACTTAATACATATAATTGTCGATAATATTAATATTGCTCTGGCTGATATTCTCTTTTTGACAGCGATATATGCAAAATTTGAGATAAAAAAATAAATAGAAAACGGAGAGTCGTTTTGTATGAAGCCATTAAACTTTACGTACGGCACTGATTGGAAGTATCAATGTTGTGAAAAACAGCAGAGAGTACTTGTAATTAATTAGATCAAACTGCTAATTAGGTGACAAAGTGATAATTTATTAATTGCAATTATGAACCAAACAAAGTATATATATATATGGAAAAAATATTTTTTTAGTCCGTTAAGTATGTCTAATTTGAGTTTTAGTCTTATAAGTATGCCTATTTTTTATTAACTCCAGTATCTTGCAAAATTGATTACATTTAGTCCTCCGATGGATTGAATTTATAATTTGCACTTGAAAAAGTGATATGACTGGACACCTAGATGCGCTTTTGTTGATTTATAATCCTATGTGGCTAAAATCATGATGTGAAAGACAAGTTGGCCATCTTTTGGAGGGAAAAAAGTTGACTTTTCCCTCCAAAATACTTTTTCTAACCAACAATATATTTTCTTCTCTCCAAGCTTGCACAAATCCATTTCTCCCCCTTATCTCTCGGCTCCAATGTCTTTTTCCATCGAAGGACCACTTTTTTGCTACTGCGGAAAGGAAGCAATGGTTCGAACTTTTTGAACTAATCAAAATTCACGAAGGAGGTTCCATTTCTGTTAAGATTACAAGGTAATAAGCTCATTTTTTTTCCTAATCATTATTTTTGGATTTTTTAAATGAATTTAGTTTTGTAGAGAGAAGGGTCTGTCAAGTCAGCATACAAGCCACGTACCCTCCCATGTGGCATGATATGTGGTTAATTGGCCGAAAATTGGACCAACTGATTTACACATTGGCAAGTTTCGGGTAAATTTAAAATTTTGGCCCAAAAAAAAGTAGAAAACCCTCAAACGGACTAAATCTAATCAATTTTGCAAGTTTTTGGAGTTAATAAAGAATGAATATACTTATAGGATTAAAACTAAAATTGGACATACTTAACGCACTAAATTTTTTTTTCCCTATATATACATGTATATTTATTTAATTTTATTTGTTTGAGGATGCATCTTTGCTGTCTCTGCAAGATAGAATCACAACTATGATGGCACAGTGATTATTACTATTATTATATATTATGATATATATAAAGTAGATGAGGTTCATTACTTGGCTGCCAAAGAAGCATAATTAAGTGTTGTATATATACACTCTTGATGTTTTAATTTATTGGGTATAGTTGAAATTTTATGAATAAGTTTCGAGTCCCGTTAGACATATGGATATTGATTTCACTTAATATAAGTTTATTATAATAAATATTTATCTCATTTGTGTTTATCGTAAAGGATAATTTCATCTTCTCATGGCGTTAATATGTGAAAATGTATAAGGTGTAGTTTGATAATAGAAAATATTTGTTTGACCTGTAATAATCAATCAGCTGTAAATATACATATTTATTTATTTTTTTTTGCCAATATGAGCAGATTCAGTTTATTCTTACTAAGTGCTAGATATAACCTTTCAAACAACAAGAAGTTTACATGTAATTACATCAAATTCTTAGAAAAGGACGGCATTATTTTTCCCTATTTAATATTAGTATATTGTACTATGTCTTTATTAATTAAATTAATTTATTTATCAGTTTATTAATATTAGTGTAAACATATAAAATAACCATGCATTTCTATCTTGAAAAAAAAGTTTAGTACTTATGCCATCTCATTCATTTTTTTCCTGAGGCAAAAAAAAGTTGATTTTTTTTTGAAAAATCATTTGGTAACAAAAAATTAAACGATGATTCAAAAATTAGCACGAAATAGGTATATTAAGCGACAATAATTTTATTTTTATCACAAAATAATTTTCAAAGTAATTCTTCATGACAAGAATTTGTATAAGTTATAACTATTGTTAGTTAGTAATATATTTTAATGACAATCTTATGCATAACATTTTTGTTCCAACTCATTGTTGGTAATAAGTTTTTACACATTAATAATTACTATTTTTCAAATTATAAAAATCATTATAATAACAAAATAGATGTTTTTGTAACTTTTGCATATAGTTTCTAAGGCATTAATAAAATTAATTAATATTGTTATTAGTGTCATTATCATTCCTTTTTTTCAATGATGGTTATACATCTATTATAAACAATGCCTCTAGGAATGCGATCGGTGTCCCATTGTCCGCTTTAGTTTCATATAAACCCCATATAAAAAGGCTCCTTAAACTTCTCATTCGCAACCAATGTGAGATGCTTATCTAAATTATCAGCTCCCAGACTAGGGACTTTGACGGACACATAACCTCGTTCATCATGCCAAATGATGTGGTTTGCGACCCAATCAGTAGCCCGTTGTGCAAAGTATTATTCGCTCTAACTTTGTATGAGTCTTACAATTTTATCCTAAAAAAAATCTAAATTAAATAAAAAACAGTGAAACTTATAAACAACATAGACTACTCATTCGTAATTAATTTAAAATGTTTGCCTACATCATAATCATACTATTATTTTATTCTAATAAGATAACTCTTTAATTTGTACTGATAAGTATATAGGAAGGCTTGCATCCATCAAAACGAATTTTTTTACTACAGTCAATGATTATCATGAAAGGTATTGATTGCTTAAAATTAAGTTCATCTAATTGCATTTACACCACAAGAAAAAGTAATATCCACGATAATTTTGTGGTAGTTAGAATTACATGTGATGATACATATTAAATAATATGTAATAATTTTAATAATAACAATATATACGTACTTAGACCCTATTCTTTAATGATTGGATCTGATATTCTTGCTTATCCGCCAAAAATTGCTCGTTTATTTTCATTTAGAGTTTATTTGATTGGGATAAAAAATGAGTGTACAATAGGAATGAGTAGGAATCTACTTGGTCTCGTGCATAAGAGTTTTAGTTTTTTCCTATGCCTTGATATCGGGTAAATTATATTTTTGGTCCCATAAATGGATTTGTTTTTAATTTTTATCCCACACTTAGGTGAATTCGCATATTGAATCTCATATGTGGTTTTTTTTTTTTCAATTTGAGGACCATTGAGGAATTTCCGTCCAATTGATAATGGCAGTTGCTCTCTCTGTTAGTTAATACAATCAAAATAAGAGTAAATTATATTTTTTGTCCCATAAGTGGACCTGTTTTCAATTTTGATCCCACACTCAGGTCAATTCGCATATTGAGTTCCATATTTGTGTTTTTTTTTTCAATTTGAGGACCATTGAGGGATTTCTGTTCAATTGATAACGGTAACTGCTCTCTTCGTTGGTCACTACAATCAAAATAAGGGTAAATTATATTTTTAGTCCCATAAGTGGACATATTTTCAATTTTGGTCCTACACTCAGATCAATTCGCACATTGAGTCCCATATTTATTTATTTATTTATTTATTTTTTCAATTTGAGGACCATTAAGAGATTTTCGTCCAATTGATAACGGCAGCTGCTCTCTCCGTTAGTCAATACAATCAAAATAAGGATAAATTATATTTTTGGTCCCATAAGTGGACCTATTTTCAATTTTGGTCACACACACAGGCCGATTCGCACATTTACGTGTGAGACCAAAATTGAAAACAAGTCCAATTATGGGATCAAAAATGTAATTTACCCTCCTGATATCTCATGTTCAATCATCGTAGACCCGAGGAGGTTTCGGGCCGGACCACAAGAGCGGGGGGCATTACTGGTCAAGAGCTTGGGCTTCTTTGGTGTTTCCCCTGTTTGTTTAGGAGCTAGTTTATGGTTTATGTTTTTTTTCCTTATAAGTTCAGACTAGGGTTTGCATGATTTTTCTAGGGTTTCTTTTTAGTTGTTTCTTGATGCGTTTTGTGTGTTGTTTCCCAGTTATTTGTTGTGTTTAGCGGGTCAGATAGAGTTGTTGTATTTTCTTAGTTTCGATTCTTGGTAGTGGTCTATTTCGTTTTCTTTGGGGTCCAGAGTACTATAGCTAGGTTTTGTGATCATCCACTTGGTCTCTTACAAGTTTGAAGCACTTAGCACATCAGTTAAAGACACGTGTAGATGAATTAAATTTATGTTCAATAAAATTGCGCCGCGTGAAAATAATATATTAGATATTAATTTTTATTTATATTCTGGGAATTTAACAAAATTTAATTCCTAATGTAAATAGTTAATTGATTGATATTAATATTTATTTTTTGGCCAATCAAATAATGCTAAGTGTCAAATTTCATATTCTCGTCAAATGAATCATATCTTCCAAATCAAGTAAGTACAAGTCAATTTGAAAATGAAAATTCGCATCTTGTAAATATGGAAGCAAATGTCAAACAAATTTGTGAAGGGCCAATCAAATCGCGTCACCTCAAGTTAAAATGAAAAAGTTTCCGAACCTACCATTATAAATAGGGGTGTTCTCTAATAATTCGACCCGCGTAGAATTGAAGAGACAATCGATGATAGAAGCAAGAGAGCATTCAAGAAGTCCCAAATCCTCTCAAGTGAAAATGAAGAAAAATCCACAGCTTTGAAAGCAAAATTAAAACATTCGTCACAGAAATCATTCAAAGTCAACATTTGATACGTGAAGAATTCGAGAGACCTGTGAGTTAATATTGTCAAGACATGAATCCACTTTGGCGAATGATTAGGCAAATTATATGATATATTTTTCTGTTAATGTCCCTATATTCTTGTGATATGATGCTTGTTTTTTGGTGTATTTATGACATTTTAGGTGCTTTTTGAAAGGCACCAGAAAGTGCAAGTGGATCGACTTGGGAACTTGCAAGCAGAAGCAGTAATATGAAATTACGTAAATTAAAACAAAATGCAATAAAATCATAATTTCAAGGAGTGCACCCTTGGAGTTTTCGGACATTCAATGTAGTTAATAATAATGTTAATAAAATTAAATGAGGCTAATGGTTGAATAAAAAATGAGAGGTACATAAATCATAAATCAAGAATTACCTCTTTGATTTGATTTACTTTAAACCTCCTTCATTTGATACCATTCATGCAAGGCTTCAACATAGAAACCCTCTAAAGTTGTGTGCATACCACACTGAAATTTGGGATCACTCAATCCTCTTTACTAGAAAAAAATTAGGGAGAAAGAACACACCAACTGAGTATTGGAGAGGGGGCGGCCGAATGGGGAGCTAGGAAGAGGAAATTATTTTGTGTTGTGTGCTATGTATTCATTAGTTATTCCAAATAACTAATATATATACATATACCTTGTATGGATGTATTATAATGCATCTAGGTTCATTATATCATCCATAAGGTAATAAAATTCTTTATTCCAAATAAAAGATTACTAAAATGGCACTTTCCAAAAGTAAAATTGTTAATAATTTCCTTTCTTAGCATTTTCCAACAATTTAATTAAGGGGTGCTTGGACCGATTTTAATAAATAAAATACAAGGTCCAATAATTTTAATTATATTCAATTTAATTAATGCCCACCTAATTAAGCCCATCATATATTTAATCCAATTAAATATATGAGTCCAATTAGCTTTTATTAATAAGTCCAATTTATTCAATAATAAGGGCAAAGCCAATATAAATTAATGTCATTAATTTATTCTTGGGCTACTTCATCCACTGGATCCCTCTCATTTATAAGTAATCCAATTACTTATAGAATTAATTCTCAATTAATTCCTCATTCCTTCTCGGTGATTTGTGTGTGACTCTTTAGGTTCACCTTCCAACTAGACTTGAGCTAGTATCAAATACTATTATTAATTGAATCTAATTTCATTAACAATTCTCGATCGACCCTTGATTAAGAAAGCCCATCACCATGGGTGGCCGTCTACAACTGTCCATAGTACTAGAGACTAGGCAAATATTCATGTGAACTTTTAGGTTCTTGAGTTTATACGGGTACGGTCCTTTCATCTATTGTCTCACAGCCTTAGATCAGGGCATGAAATTAGGTATCGATTTCCATCTTGGACTAGGCGTCTATGTTTAATACTTGAGATCACGTTACGCTAACTTGCTCGACATAGGAACCTCTTTTTCTTATTCGGCCAATGACTTTGGCCATAGGTTTATACAGTGTAAACACATCTCCAAGCATATGAGATTCCTCTGTCACATTTTGACAAGGGACGGATCCTCTTCTTGGAACTCACCGTCCTCGCTACATGCTTTGACCGTACTGGACAAGGCTTATGATGACCATGTTTGGGACACGATCATCTCTCGTACAAATCCAAGATACAGTCATCACATGCTCGTGACTACCATGATTACTCAAGTTTGAGGACTACTCCCGTACTATTGGAGTAGGGAATTCGTGGTATACCGACCAAGCCTCCAAAGCTTTCATATAACGATCCCCGCGAGTCAGTTCAGCCGATTCGACACCTAGCCTATCGACCCATTAGGATCGCGTAGATGTCCCACGTCTGTTGTAGATGAAACACGAGACCCATCAAATTAATGTGACTCTTAATGCAAGTCTCCATAGGACACTTGATGGCCATTCTCGAGGTCCTCAATTTGGAATATTTCAGACCCAAACCTAGACAGCTGGCTTCATGACCGCCATCCAATGCGCAGTCCAACTGTTGCATGGTTGTTAAAATGGTCTGTGGCGTTTGTTCTGATGTTTGAAATAAATACAAATATAAATGTAATGAGTACAATGAATGAAAAGCCAATAGAGAATACTCATTTTATTCATTGAATAATATTACATAAAATCGAGTTACTGTCAGAATAGATTACAAGTATGCCAATCGAATTGACTTTCAGGTCACCTATTCTAACAATCTCCCACTTGACCTAAAGCCAATCACCCGTCGATCTGAAACCCATCTTATCCAGATGCCGAGCATGGGCAATTTGCGACATCGGCTTAGTAAGTGGATCCCTTGTGTTTTCAACTGAGCCGACTCAGTCCATCCTGATGTCACCTCTGCTCACCATCTCTCTATGTAGATGGTAGCGTCTAAGGATTTGTTTGGAACGGTGATGAGATCTTGGTTCCTTTTCTTGTGCTATCGCCCCCATTGTTATCGCATGAGATAACTACGGGCTCAGCAATGCTAGGCACTACATCCAACTTTTGGATGTTGTTTTTCATCCAAACCGCCCCTTAGCTGCTTCCAAAGCCACTATGTATTCAACTTCCATGGTGGAATCCGCTGTGGTATCCTGCTTGGAACTTTTTCAAGCAACCACACCACCATTCAGCTTGAATACAGAACCTGATTGAGACTTGTCATCATCATCGTCCGACTGGAAGCTATCTTTAGTCCTTTTCAGGTACTTAAGTATTGTCTTGACTGCCCTCCAATGTGCCTCCCCGGCGCATGCCTAATATCTGCTAGTCAAGCTCAAAGCGTATGCTACATAGGTCTTGGAGCAAGCATGGAGGAAGGAAAACTCACCCTATTGATAGCAGGAGGATGATGACCGACCTACTCGATCTGCAAGGAGAAGTGTACAACTACTTTTACAGGCTAAGAATACTACTTGGCAAGCTCTAGCAAATATATTCTTACTTAGCTAGAATCAACAAGTAACTATACGCCTTATCTTGCTGAATGCATACTTAGGTGTTGGTAGCCACATTATTTTACTAACACTTTTCTCTTACAATAAGCATATATCGCAAACATAGGCTACTTGATATTCAAGCTTGCAGAGTAAGAGTCACTTAGACTTGTTATTTTAGTGAGACCCCCAAGTCACTCGTTCCTACTAACCACCTATAGGAAAGAACGGTTTGGGCATAAACACATTTTAGTATATCACAGGGACATCCCCAATATTCTATTATTCGATCCTGTAGGAGAAGAGGACCATGCAAAATCCAAACCAATAATTAAGCAAGCACATTCATAAGCTATTTATAGAATAAAAAGTGGGAGGAGAAAAAAAATCCAAGGCATCTCTGTGCCATCATTAACCAAAATATTCAATCCCACACCGAAGCGGAGAGAGGAGAAAAGTGGAGGCGGAGGAAGTGAGAGAGAGAGAGAAGGAGAGAGAATGAGTGGCTGGTGGTGGTTGGGGATGAGGCGCCGGCTTGAATGAGAGGGAGAGGGAGAAGAAGGGAAAAAATCAGCCAAGTAAGGTTTTTATATAATGATCATTTCAAAAGCCGTTACAATGAAGGTTACGATATTTTAAAAGCCATTGCAAAAGGAATTATAAAAATATAGTCGTGTAAAAAGTCGTTACAATATATTGATACGACGTCATTTTGTTCATTGTCATTACAAAAATCGTTATAAAGAGAATTCCAAAATAATTAATTATTTTAAAACAATAAGTTGTCGTTTTTGACGATTTAGTGTTGTGGAAACGTACCATTATAGTGGAACAATATAATTAAAATAAATTAAAAGAATAAATATTTTTATATGATATTGATACATGTATGCAATTTGCAATAAATTTGTATATTCATAAATGTTACTATTATATTGATGTAACTATCATCTTACCGTGTTGAACTGCATGGGTTAATCGAATTTTCAAAATTATGATCCAACCGTCAGATATGATCAAACTTATGAAAGAATCCATTTTGCTAAGTTGTAGCCTTATTCGATATATTGTTCATGGAACTTAATAGTAATCATTCAAATCGGTGTATTTTTAAATCAGGCTATGTGATTTAAAACCATACCCTCTGATATAACTTAATGGACATCTTCTTGTATACATTTAAATTTGATATGAATCGGATGGCCAGATGTAAAGATATTATATTTTTCAATCTGAATTTTTAAATGGCTCATTTTTTGTAACTGTTTCTGTAATCGCCGGTGTAATTTACCTTTGTAACAGTATTTGTAACGGCTAATCGAATTTAGAATTTCCACCATTTTTTTTATTTCGATTTCAAAAATATTAATTTGTAACGGCTTTTTTTTGTAACGGTTATATATAGTTTGGCCGTTACAAATACCATTTTCTATTATCTTTTCGCCTATCATTTGGAATGGTCATTGTAACAGTTTCTTATTAGTTTGGCCGTTTTAGAGATTAAATTATTTTATAGCGGCTTTTGTAACGACCTTTGAAACTCTTCATGTTCTGTTATTTTGTCACGACTTTGTAATGGCCTCTGATAAAAAATTCATTCCAATTGTCATAGTTTTGGTAATACCGTTTTTTTGTATATTTTTCTGCGCTTTTTTCCGCTCCTTATTTTACCTAAAAGCTGTTACAAAAAAAATCGAGCCGTTACAAAAACCGTAGCAAATTAGTAACAACTAATAAATTATAACAGTTTTACGTACACCATCTATTTGTAACAACGTTAGTAACGGTTATGGCCGTTACAAAATAAATATATTTTTATTACCCCCTCAATAACGTCAGCTCGTCCAATCCGTTACAAAAAGTGTATCTTTTTGTAGTGGTACTTAGGGGTGTAAACAAGACAAAATCGACTCGAGCTTGACAAAATTTAGCTAGAGCTTATGATTTTGAGCTCAAACTCGAGCTTGTTAATTTTTTTATTAATAGTTAAAATAATAATTATTTTAGAATATTTATTAATTATGTTAGGCTGGCAAGCCAAATTATTTTCCATCTAATAAAAATATATTTCTAATTTTCTTTAACCGTTAGATAATTTAAAATGATGATGATAATAATAATAATTTATTATAAAATTAAAAAGCATATGTTTACATGAAATTAATATAATATTAGAAATATATAACTTCATATTATTTTTACTATATTTCTATATTATGAGATAAAATTACCATATTTTTTATGATGGTATTAGACTAATATGAGATATTGCTTGAATATAATTTTAATATATCACAAATATTTTGTTCATTACCTTATATACTATTATATGCGTAATCAAATATATAAAAATATTTATAAAAAAATAAAAAGTAAAAAAAGCTAGCAAGCTTCAAAAAGAAACATGTTGGCTCAAGCTCAACTTATTAAGGAGCTTAAGTTTGAGCAGACTCAACTGGAGCTAAGCTTTAGTCGAGCCAGCTCAACAAATTCGCGAGCTGGCTCGACTCATTATTTTTGTATTTGTATTGTAATTTGACTTATTTCTAGGGTTCGATTGTCTTATACTTAAATATTTAGTCCCGTCGGATTAAAAAGGTCAATGCGTCTATCTATACCTTTATATTAAGAGAGAGCACCTAATTGGCGCCCCTCTCTTTTTTTATTTTTTTAATTATTTCAACTGTTTTTTTTTTCTTCAAACTCCATTTTGTTCTCCCTCTCAACTTTCATGTTTTTTCTTCCTTACTTTTTTGTAATTAACTACTCACAACCTCTATTTATTAGTATTTTTTGTTTATTTAACTAAAATATATAATTTAAAAATATAATAATTATATCTTAATATTTTAAATTAATTGCACACAAATTCTGATGTGCCACACACACTAAAGAGAGAGCACCTCTTTGGTGTCTCTCTTATTTTTGGTAAGCTATTTTTTTTCTCTTTTTTCATCCACTAACTTTCATTTTTTTTATTTATCTATAAGTAATAAAACTTATTTTTTAAAATAGTTATTTATTTTTAGTTAATATTTTTTTCTCTTTCTCCTACGTACTCTAAATATTCTCTTTCAAAATTATTTTATTTTTTTATAATAATTAATTTTTTCCACAACAAAAGAAATAATAAATAATATTTAATTATTTTAAATTTTTTATATACAGACATTGCCAAAAATACAAGAAAAACCTTCCTTTAAGGGTAGAATGGAGATTTCGTCCAAGGTCGAAGATGAAGTCGCTGGTCGAATCGGGTCAGAGTGTTAGTAGTCGGGTCAGGTTATACGGACCCGACCCATAAGCCGACCCTGACGCTTGGAACGTTCGGGTAATGCCTAGTCAAAGCATACAAGGTCAAGAAGATGGCATGTGTCGGAGTGTCAGACCTAGTTAGGTCTTATAAATACCTCAAGCCGCACTGAAAGGGGTAATTTTACTTTTGTTAATTTAATTTATAATTTGAGATTGTATTATTTTCTTTTGACCACAAATTAACTTAAGTATCGGAGGGTCATCGTTAAGGACGAACTCGACTACCTTAACTTATTTGTTTTGTTCCCAGGCCTATCATAGATCCGGGGAGGTAACGTGGCCGAGATTGAAATCGTCAATCAAGGTCACATATATAAATCGAGCCGGATCAATACAACTAGTCTATATTATTTTCAGCAATGTAGTGGTCAAACTTAGTATTTAGTTTTTACTGAATATTTTCTTGGCATTCATGTTGCAAATTAATGTTTCTTGTTCAGCTGATCAAGCTTCTCAAAATTTGGTTAATTTAATTGAATTTTTGTTGATATCCACATGATTTGAAAAGGACCAAGTCATGAACCCCCCCCCCTCCCCAACACACACAAACAGAATGGGAAAAATTCAATTCTAATCCTATTATTTAATAAGTGGCAATTTTTATTCTGTACCAATTAATTTTTTATAATTTAGTTCTGTATTTTAAAATTTTATCAATTCTAGTTCTCTTTTGGTTTAGGTGATCGGTGTTCACACAAACTATTTATCTGCAAAAATAAATACAAGAGAAGAAATAATATGAACAAATGTGATTTATGAATTTAAAAAGTAAGTGGTTTACAATCTTTGAATTTAAAGTAACTTCCTGATTTTTTTCTACGGATTCGGATTCAGGGCCTAAACCTTGTTCTTGAATCGTGATGGGTATACGCATGTTACCCCTGCGAAAAAGACCAAACTAACCTTCATTAAGGGTATTTTATTCATTACGCGATCAGGATCCGCGTGTTTTATAGCGGGCGGGTCGCGGAAGACCCGACCCGGATCGCACAGACTGATCGAAGACCCGGACAATGACAGACGTTCGTTCAGAACACACGCCGATAAGATAAGGCCACGTGGTCCAGTACTTGACGTACAGCTGTGTTCTATAAATAGACCCCGATACGCCATAAATGTGGTAACTGATATGCATTAATTGAGATCGAACTTTGAGATCGCATACATTTCACTCGATCAACCTAACTTGAGCGTCGGAGGGTCATTGTCGGGGACGTGCCCGACGAGCTCACGGTTCGTGTTTCATTCTCAGGGGATCCAAAATTTGATTCGGAAGAGTTAGTCAATCTGCAGTGAGATCGTCTCAAGAGATCGAATAATTTGACCCGGATCAGTTGGCGCCGTCTGTGGGAACATCTGAGAATTCCTTAGCATAATGAAAGGTTCATCGAGGAGAAACACCGGGGAAGAAGAGACACCAAGAAAAGGAACAGGAGCAACCATTCAACTAACTCCTGACGAGTTGCAAAAGATGATAGAGGAGGCAAGTCGAAAAGCGATTGTAGAATATGAAAGAAGAACTGCGACCCCTTTGGTCAAGGAAATGGCGAGGAGGCAGTTATTCGAGAATGTGGAGCCGTTAAGAGAATCGAGAGTGCAAGGTGAACAAGAGCATCGCAGCAAACGACCAGCGTCATCTGATGCAGGCTCTAGTAGCCACGGTCGTACGAAAAGAAGGGAGCCCGTGATATCCCGTGCGGAGGTAGAAAGTGTGGGTAAGCAGATAAACAGCTTGAACAAACAGATCGACGAGTTGAAGAAGCGAGGGGAGATCGTTTCACAGAACAAAAATTCTCCTTTCTGCAACGACATCCTGATTCAAACAGTTGAACCACGGTTCAGAGTACCTGACTTGAAGAGATATGATGGGATGAGAGATCCGCAGGAGCATGTGGCGGCATTTGAAATGGTGATGAACCTCTACGGACAATCAGCCCCAATAATGGCGAAACTATTTGCGACCACACTCACGTGGAAAGCTCAGGAGTGGTTTACAAACCTGCCTCGAGGGAGCATTGAATCCTATGAGTAGCTCGTGCAAAAATTCAACTTCCACTTCGCGAGCAAGAAGAAGCAGAAGAGATCCGCCACCCATCTATTCAACATCCGGCAGAGAGAAGATGAAACTTTGAAAAATTTCATGGGCCGGTTCAACAACGAAACCCTGGAGGTGCAAGAGTTAAGGATTGACATGCTCGTGAGCATCCTCATTCACGGGCTCAGGAAGAGTTCTTTCGCATCCGCCCTCGCGCGAGACCCGCCCGTGGACGTCGAACAATTAATGGCATTAGCACAGAAGTATATCGACGAAGAGGAGATGAACGCAATGAAAGATTCAGAACGAAGAGAGCGAGATTACATCCCTAGGCGACCTCAAGAGGGCAGGGGAGGAGGAAGTGACAAGCCTAAAACGAAGAAGCGGAAGGAACCCAAGTACATCCCGAAGTACCACAACTACACTCCTTTAGCCATGTCGCGAGAGAAGGCCCTGATGATGGTTGAGAATGTTGACGTGTTGAAGTGGCCCAGACATACGAGGTACACCCCCACCAAGAAAACTTCTAACAAATACTGCCGTTTCCATCGGGAGAGGGGACACAATACCGAGGAATGCTATCAGCTGAAGGACGAGATCGAAAGGCTCGTTAGGCAGGGGTATTTTCAAGATTGCGTGCCCCCAAATTGTAAAATCGGTGGGGAAGGGAGGAGAAGCAGATCGAGAAGCCGCGATCGGGATAGAAACCCGGGCCCATCAAAAACCGACAGGGCCCCGACGGCCGGAAACAATGCACCCACCAAGGGTGTCATATACACGATCGCAGGAGGACCGACCGTGGGAGATTCGAGCCGAACGCGGAAGAGATGTGCTCGAATAACCGTTTCGAACCGAGAAAGAGAATTCGTGTTGAAAGTAGAAACAGAAGAGGCTATCTCTTTCGATGATTCAGACAGACCGAAGGAGATCGAGGACATGAACGATCCCATGGTCGTTAAACTGGACATCGCCAACTTCACAGTCCACAAGGTATTGGTCGACAGTGGGAGTTCGGCTGATATCATCTTCAAGAATGTGATCGATAAAATGGGTTTGGAGAATGCCCGCCTCGAGCCGATGAGGACCACTTTGGTGGGATTTGGAGGCAGTGAGGTCGCTTCGTTGTGAACGATTGAGCTGCCAGTGTCAATGGGAGAAATACCCAGGCGGAAAACGTTGATGGTCAGGTTCCTAGTGGTCGATACACCTTTCGCATACAATGTAATACTAGGAAGACCAGGTTTAAATCTGTTCAGGGCAGTGATCTCCACTAATCATATGAAGATGAAGTTCCCAACAGAGAATGGAACAGGAGAACTGGTCAGCGACCAGAGGTAGGCGCGCAAATGTTACAACCTCTCACTCAGAGGAGAACCCGGACAGAAGAGGAGGAAGGTCAGGGAGGACGCAGAGCCCCGACCATACGAAGCAGAACAAGTGAAGCCCAGTGGCGAATACAAAAAGGTGCAGCTAGTCCCAGATGAGCATGACAAAACCACCCAGATAGGGGCGAACATGGAAGGGGAGCTGGCCATGATAGAATTTCTGAAGAAGAATGTTGATGTATTCGCGTGGAGCCCCTCAGACTTCACAGGGATCGATCCCGGAGTTATCGTTCATCGCCTTAACGTCGACCCGAAAGTTCGACCGGTACAGCAAAAAAAGTGATCATTCGGAAATGACAAGAACGAGATAATCAGACAAGAGGTCGAAAAACTGTTAAGAGCCGGGTACGTGTCCGAGATTCAGTATACCGATTGGCTCTCAAACGTCGTGTTAGTTCCCAAATCCTCGGGAAAATGGCGTATGTGCATTGATTTCACAGACTTGAACAAAGCCTGCCTGAAGGATCCGTATCCCTTGCCAAGAATTGACTTGATGGTCGACTCCACAGCCGGGTTCGAAATGTTCTCGATGATGGATGCTTACCAAGGATATCACCAAATCCACATGGCGAAAGAAGACCGAGACAAGACCTCGTTTATCACGAAAAAAGGGATCTATTGCTATAACATGATGCCATTTGGGCTGAAGAACGCGGGCGCCACATATCAGCGGCTAGTAAATCAAATGTTCGGAGATCTCTTGGGAAAGACTATGGAAGTATACGTGGATGATATACTAGTGAAGAGCAGGAGGTCGCAGGATCACTTGGAAGATCTCTCTCAGACGTTCAGCATAATGAGGTCGCACGGAATGAAGCTCAATCCGGACAAATGTACCTTTGGAGTGACCGGGGGAAAGTTTCTGGGGTACATGATCAGTGACGTGGAATAGAGGCGAACCCAGAAAAGATTCAAGCCATAATGGGTCCGAGGTCGCCCAATTCGATCAAAGAGGTGCAGAAGCTTACGGGAAAGATCGCATCCTTAAGCAGATTTATATCTCGATCGGCAGATAGGAGCTTGCCGTTTTTTAAAATCTTAAGGAAACCTAAGAACTTCACGTGGACACCGGAGTGCGATCAGGCTTTACAGGAGTTGAAGGAATATCTCACAAAGCCTCCACTGCTCGCGAACCCGAAGGAAGGGGAGACATTGTTTTTGTATCTAGGGGTGTCCGAAAATGCGGTCAGCTCGGTGTTGGTAAGGGAAGAAGCTAGCAATCAAAATCCAGTCTACTATGTCAGTAAAATGCTCCAGGGGGCCGAATCACGATATTCAGAGATGGAAAAACTCGCTCTCGCCTTAGTTGTAACAGCACGAAAAATGCGACCATATTTCCAATCGCACAAAGTGGTGGTGCTGACGAACCACCCCCTTAAACACGTGATGTCGCGTCCCGAAGCTTCCAGAAGATTGATTAAGTGGCAGTAGAATTGGGGCAGTACGATATTGAGTATCAGCCCAGAACAGCCCAGAAAGCGCAGGTGCTAGCAGTTTCATGATAGAGTTAGCGATCAAAAAGAGCCCGGAATAGTCGAACAGCCTTTGTTCGAAATGGATGCTGCATGTCGATGGGTCCTCTAACGCGAATAATGGAGGAGCAGGCATATTGATCCAAGGACCAGAGGGAGTCGAGATCGAAGTTGCCGCTCACCTATCATTCCCGGTGACAAACAATGAGGCGGAGTATGAGGCATTGGTATTGGGACTGGAGCTGGCATATGAAGCAGGTGCTCGAGATCTGGAAGTTTTTACCGACTCACAGTTGATTGCTATGCAAATCGAAGGAACATACGAGACGAGAGAGAGAACAATGACCCAATATAAAGAGATCATGCAACGATTGATGGGGAAGTTCGGTAGATGCTCAGTTTTGCAGGTCCCCAAAGTAGAGAACGACAAAGCGGATGCTCTGTCGAAGTTTGGAGCGGCAATGGATGGAATCCGAGATTGCAAAATCACAGCCTTGGTACGCGAGCAGTCGGCCCTTGCGAGTAGAATGGAAGTCCAGGTCGTCTCAGAGGCAGGGTCTTGGATGAACGAAATCGTAAGGTACCTCGAGGACGGTACCTTGCCTAGCGATCCAGTGGCGGCGAAAAGAGTCAAATTTCGAGCCGCTTGATTCACGTTGTTGGAGGGCCAGCTCTACAAACGGACAGTGGACGGCCCTCTCTTGAAATGCCTGGATGAAGAGAGAGCCCTTTACGTGATGCGTGAAATACATGAGGGAAGTTGTGGCAATCATTCAAGTGCGAGATCGCTGGCTTAAAAAGTGATGCGACAAGGATATTTCTGGCCCACCCTAGTCGAAGACTCGAAGAATTTAGTGAGAAAATGTGAAAGCTGCCAGAGGTATGCCTCCTTAATACATCAGCCCGCGACCCCGATGGAACCGATCAGAATAGCATGTCCATTCGATCAGTGGGGAATCGACATCGTAGGACCCTTTTCACCCGTGCAATCTCAAAAGAAATTCATTATTGTGGCGGTCGAATATTTCTCCAAGTGGGTCGAAGCAGAAGCAGTAGCCAAAATATCTGAGAAGGAAGTCATCAACTTTATTTGGAAAAACATCATATGCAGATTCGGTATACCCCGAATATTGATATCCGATAATGGCACACAGTTCCAAGGCAGAAAGATCACGGAATGGTGCAAGGAGCTAAAGATCGCACAGCACTTCACGGCAGTCGCGAACCCTCAGGCGAACGGACAGACCGAGGTGACGAACCGGACGATCTTGCAACACTTGAAGACGCGCCTCGAGAGCAAGGGATCGTGGGTTGACGAGCTGCCCGGGGTCTTGTGGGCTTATCGCACCACACCACGAACCGCTACGGGCGAGACCCCTTTCTGCCTAGTATACGGGACCGAGGCCATCATTCCGGCAGAAGTCGAGGAGGAATCGCAAAGAGTCATGCAGTACGAACCCGAGACGAATCGAACCGAGCGAAGCTTCAACCTCACCGTCATTGAAGAGAAGAGGGAGGCCGCATATGCTCGAATTTTACACCACAAGGATTTAATGATGAAGAGCCACAATCGCAGAATTCGACCATGCCAATTGCAGGTAGGAGATCTCGTGTTGAAGAAGGCAGAGGCCTCAAAACACGTGGGAAAGCTGGAACCGCCCTGGGAGGGCCCTTACAAAGTGATCGAGATTAGAAAGAAGGGCACGTATAGACTGCAAGACATGCAAGGTCGAGAACTACCGCGTCCTTGGAACATACAGAACTTGAAGAAGTTCTATGCTTGAAACGAGGAGCCTCTGAAAGGCCATCAACTGAGGGATCGAGCAAGGCCATCAACTGACGGATCAAGCAAGGAGCCTGTGAAAGGCCATCAACCAGCTGATCGAACGAGGAGCCTGGGAAAGGCCCTCAATGAAGGAGATCGAACAAGGAGCCTGAGAAAGGCCATCAACTGACGGATCGAGCAAGGAGCCTGTGAAAGGCCATCAACGAACAGATCAAACAACGAAGGACCCGTCAGCAGAGAAATCGTACGCGAAGACTTCTAGCAGATTACCAATTGTATATTTTAAGGTTAGGAAGATTGTGTCCATGTTGAACATTGTTATTATTAAGCATTTGTACCCACTGTAATTCATTTGACATGATTTATAAAACCGTGTACACCTTTTTACCCCCTTTTATGCTCATCTTTCCTCTTATTGCAACTATGCAAATTTGCCGAAACAAAACGCGAACTGAAAGAGATGCGTCCAACACGCGATCTGAAAAAGATGCATTCAAATAAAATGCAAACTGAAAAAGACGCGTCCAACATGCAATCTGAAAAAGATGCATTGAAGCAGAACGCGAACTGAAAAAGACGCGTCCAACACGCGATCTGAAAAAGACGCATCCAAATAAAACGCGAACTGAAAAAGACGCGTCCAACATGCGATCTGAAAAAGACGCATTGAAGCAGAACGCGAACTGAAAAAGACGCGTCCAACATGCGATCCGAAAAAGACGTATTCAAACAAAATGCGAACTGAAAAAGTCGCACCTCGGACATACGGTCCAAGAAAGACTGCATGAGCCAACTGGAAGAACGATCAAAAGGAGACAAGTTCCATGCGATCAGAGAGACAGACAATCGGTAAATAAAGAAGCCAAATACGCGAGATGCCAAAAGTTGGGGAAATTTTTCATTAACGGAATGTCATGTACAGGGGTCATCAAAAAACCTCACCCCAATGTCCTGTTTACAAAAAATGATATTTCTAAGAAGAATCCTTAGGATTTACACTTTTAAGATCGATCAGCTCAAATCCTATTACAAAATCAGAAGACCGGGATCGATCAGGCATCAGCTTCCGCCTCTAGCTCGTCCCTCAGGACCATAAACTCATCGTCTTTCAGCTCGGGGTTTGGGGGTAGGGGCTGGAGGTCACCATCAAGCGAGATGTCCAGTTTGCTGCGGTCAAAAGACTAATGAAATCCACCGAGCTTTTCGACCTGAGACAAGCAGGTCTCATAGCCCTTTGTGAACGAGTCCGCAGACTTGATCTCGAGAGCGGTCGTGAAGGTATCGGTCTTCAAGAAATCACGAACCGCGGACATCCTAGAGCTGACCAAGGCTCGCTGATGTTCTTCGACCGAAATGCGACCGGCTTGGCCTTCCTATCCCATGCTTGTGGCCCTCCACGAGGCCGACCTCACGCCCAGCCTCGAATGCCTCTTTCTTGGCCTCCACCAGGGCCACTTCCTGTTTGGAGCGGAGGATCTCCCTCTCCTTCTTGGCAGCATCGAGCTCGGCTCGCAGCTTTTGGACCTCATCCCCCAAGGCCAGCAGATTATCCTCCTGTTTGCGTTCTGTCTCGTCTCGCTCTGCCAGCTGAGCCATAAGATTCTGCACCTTCTGATCAGTTTGAATATAACTCCTTCGGTAGTGGGTGCATTTAAGACTCAGGCTTCGGAGGAAGGTCATGGCTTGCAAGATCGAATACAGTGAATAATAGAATAGAAGGGAGATCGAAGGAAGCCAAACCGATAGAATACCTGGACCATGGAGTGAGCCGCGAACTCCTCAAGCCGAATGGGGCTGTTCGTCACAAGCGCCCCTTGATCACGAACGGAGACGAAGGAGTTGTAGATAGCAAAAGTATCGTCTCCTGCTTCGCCATACAGCGACGAACTCGACATATCCTGCCAATCAGGAGGTGGCACATTTCCTCGAAGAGCTGCCCGGCTCTCCTCCCAACATGTGGCCAACTGTGCCACCCTCAAAAATTTATCCCGATCTTCGTCTACGCTGGTCTTGTCTGCGGCTTCCTTATCCATCTTGCTTAGCACGCTCGGGCTATGTGATTTGGAAGGAGGAGGGTGAGAGGCCTCCGCGAGCTCCTTCCCCTTGCCCTTATCGCCGGGCCCTAACTTGGACTTAGGCCCATGACCCTTCTTCGGAGAGGATCGCTTCCTTTTCTTAGGTCGCTCCTCAGGTGGAGGACCTTGGCTTCCTTGATCGGCCCCATGGTCACCACTGGCTTCGTCCAGGTCCAGTTCTAACTCCGAAGAATTGTAGCCAAGATGACCGCCATGGGCGGAAGGCGTTTCCTCACTATCAACCGTAATGGGCTGTTGTCCGGCGGGAATCGCGACCGCGAGTGCCTTGGAAGGAACCGGGGGAGGTGAGCTCGAAGGCAAATCTGAAGTACCAGCAACCGCTTTACCCATCCCCTTCGGGTATGAAGAACTCGCGACCTCATCCCCCTTCCTCGCTTTGTTCTGGGCCGCGATCCTCCGCATAGCAGTGCGCGTGCTCATCATTATACTATCTGCAAGAAGGGAGAAGTGAGCATATGCGAGCACTACAGCGATGAAAGCAAGCGAGACCAAAAGAGGAAAATCACCTAAGGACTCTTCGATGTGAAGGGACGTTGGATAGAGCCCAGATAATTGCAAAACCTTCTCAGTGAGAAGCTTCTTGGGATCGTATTTAGAGGACGCTAATCTCTTAATCTGATCGCCCTCCAGCCCCCCTCCACTCATTTTCGGGATAGGCTTATACTTGGTCCACTCATTTGTAAAGGGCCAGACTCCGTTAGGAGGTCGAACGAAAATATAGCGATCTAACCAGGCTCCTACATTCGACTTTAAGGCACTCAAATACCCACAGTCGGGCCTGGCTGAGAGATAGAAAAAACCATGACTACCAGATCGCTTTGAAGTGGTGAAAGAATACAGACTCCAAAAATTGTCAAAACTGGGTTCTAAGCCTACGTATTGCATTATTACAACGAAAAGGATGATATGGGTGAAAGAATTAGGGGAGAGTTGCATGGGACATAGCCCCAACTTCTTCAAAATTGCGGCTACAGGAGGAGCCAGAGGAAATCGCAGCCATCGAGGTGCTTGATAGAAAAGGCACAAAACCCCTCGAGAGGACGATGCATGCGATCGAAAGTAGCAGGGATGACGGCATCAAAATCGGAGGGTATGTGGTATTTTTCCCTAATCTTATGGACAGGCACCCTAACTTTGCTAACTACAGCCTCCCAAGGGGTTTTAGCGAGTCGATCTTGGAATTTGGCAAGGGTTGAGGGACCAGTTCGTTCATCGTTAAGTTTGGCGACAGAGAACTTCTTGTTCCTCTTGGGAGAAGTAGAATACGACCCATGTGAAGACTTAGACACCAATCTAGACCCGGACCCTGATGACGAACCAGACCCGGACTCAGAGGAGGACCCAGAAGTAGACTCAGAATGAGAAGAAGAGGACTCAGAACCAGATCGCGGCCTAGAGCCAGATCGCAACCTAGAATTCGAGCTAGAGCTGGAAGGCATCGTACCTTAAAGCAGGATGACTCTGAAAGCCGCAGATCGAATACGAACTTGTAGTTGAGAGTCTTGGTCGCTAGAAGTCTTTGTGTGGGGTAGAGCCGAGAGTTCAAATGGTGGGGTATTTATAGGAGGACCGTTCTGGAGAAACGCGCCGAAGGTCAACCGACAAGATCTCGCCACGTGTCCTCGAGGACTGCCAACCGACGGACGCGACGGTTCGACTTCCTCAAAGGCAACGAACTTGCACTTTGAAAAAGTGGGGGAGTAATGATGGGTATACGCATGTTACCCCTGCGAAAAAGACCAAACTAACCTTCATTAAGGGTATTTTAGTCATTACGCGATCAGGATCCGCGTGTTTTATAGCGGGCGGGTCGCGGAAAACCCGATCCGAATCGCACAGACTGACCGAAGACCCGGACAATGACAGCCGTTCGATCAGAACACACGCCGATAAGATAAGGCCACGTGGCCCAGTACTTGACGTACAACTGTGTTCTATAAATAGACCCCGATACGCCATAAATGTGGTAACTGATATGCATTAATTGAGATCGCATACATTTCACTCGATCAACCTAACTTGAGCGTCGGAGGGTCATTGTCGGGGACGTGCCCGACGAGCTGACGGTTCGTGTTTCATTCTCACGGGATCCAAAATCTGATTCGGAAGAGTTAGTCAATCTGCAGTGAGATCGACTCAGGAGATCGAATAATTCGACCCGGATCAAATCGGATGCGCAATCTCCTTCAGACTTATGAAAGGCTATCATGTACTATTTTGAAATATTGTATCAAGGCCTTGTGAGTCCAGAGCTTCGTTGTGGCAGAAAGTTTTTGAACTTGCTCTTGTTATGAATTTGCAATGTACGTATGTATGACTCTGAAAGGTGAAGGCCCCTTTTTATAAGCGTGAGTGGGGCTTTAGGCAACTTGGGTTCACTTCCTTGAGCTTGTACATCGCAGGCTTTGATATGGACCAGTTTCCTGATGGGCTATATTTGAATTGATCCATGAAAATACATATAACCCAAATTTAATATGGGCTCATGAATTCATTATCTTGAAAATAAGAAAAACCCAAATTTTGTTATGGACATTTATTTTGGATCCCAATTATTAGCCAATTTATTTGGGCTTTAATTAGTAATTTATTCCAAAATATTTCGATGTCAACAATCGAAAAATTGGACGTGACTTGCATATAACCCAATTAAATTATAATTTTAGTCCAGTAGTTAAGGGATTGACATTTTTTATTGTGCACCAGTTAATTGAGAATGACATATGAATTAAAATAAATTTAGATTGAAATTTAAATTTTATGCAAATTACAGCTTCTCGTATATAAATGCCAAATTTAGATACGTCTTAGTCACTTATTGTAAAATTATCAATGCTGTGATAAAACAAAATATATTTTCACTTTTATAGGCCATTATTTTTAGACTTAAAGACAATTTCTGTCCCCTAACTCCAGGTTATTCTCGTTTTAGTCCCCTAAATTACTTGGGTTCCATTTTGGTCCCATAAAACTGAAAAAAATCTCAATTTTGGTATAAATTTGGTCGGAAAGTTGAGTCACTCGTCGGAAAAAGTCACATGGATGCATGAGACTTTTTAAATTGGGGCTTTCATTGTGATTGACTGAAAAAGATGATGTGATGAAGACATGGCTTGAAGTTAGGGGACTAAAATGAGAATGGCCTGAAGTTAGGGGGACGAAAATTGCCTTTAAGCCTTTTATTTTCAGTCAATCACAATGCAAGCCCCAATTTAAAAAGTCACATGTCTGGCATGTGACTTTTTCCGGCGAGTGACTCAACTTTCCAACCAAATCTGTACCAAAATTGAGATTTTTTCAATTTTATGGGACCAAAATGGAACCCTAGTAACTTAGGAGACTAAAACGAGAATAACCTGAAATTAGGGGACGAAAATTGCCTTTAATCCTTATTTTTATATTCTCATTCACATTTTTATCTCTAATTTTAATTTTTTTTTTAGTGATCCGACTGACGCTAATAAATTTAAAATTTCTCCCGACATCCTAATTATTCAAGGTCATTTAAAATCAATCACATGTACTTAAATCCTTGTACAATTAATTAGTACAACAAAGTGACACAATAACTATATAAAAAAAAATGGATCAAAATCAACGTCGGTTTACTAACGAGTAAATTTTTTTACTAAAATCGATTCTACACATACATTAACAATGAATTCTACTAATTTTTTTATCAAAAAAAAAATACTATTAACTATAATATTAGTAGATAGAGCTAAAAACTATGATAAATCGTTATTATTAATTAGGAAAAAGTATTATTTTAGTCCATTAAGTATGCTTAATTTTAATTTTAATCCGATAACTAGGTTCATTTTTTGTTTAGGTCCAGTAACTTACGGAATTGCTTACTTTTAGTCATCTGGCAGATTTTCGGGCAATTTTACCCCTATGCAACTTTTGAAAGGCAGTTTTAGTCCATACGCACTCATAGGGGTAAAATGGTCCGAACATCTGCCAGAGGACTAAAAGTAAGCAATTTCATAAGTTACTGGACCTAAGCAAAAATGGACATAGTTATCGGACTAATATTAAAATTAGTCATACTTAGTGGACTAAAATAATACTTTTTCCTATTAATTATAGTTAAATAAAATCGATGCAAAAAACTAGCTTTTCCATCATGAAAATATTTTTTGCCACGTCTAAGAGTTATAGTCAAAACATTTGTCATGACTTTTAGCACCCTTGCAAAAACTACGCACTTCAAGAAAATAACTACAAAAAGTTTTGATGCTAAAATTAGCATCGAGTTAATTAACAAGTAAAATTTTTATTGCTAATCTACACCATTTAATATATATTGCAAATAATTTATTGCTAAATTTGTTAGCAAGTTAATTTTCGTTGCTAGATACTAGCAACTAAATTCTTATATTAAAATAATGTGATTTAACAACGATAATTAGACATTCTAACTATCTCGAGGCTATTTTTTTTTGTTGCTATCAAATTATTTGTTTGTAGTAACGACCAACAACTGTGGCCTTAGTCAATAACTATTAATTTGCTATAATTATTTATTATTAATCGTGACTGTTAATTATAATTAAATATTATAATTCTTCTAGTATTTGCTAGGAGTATATGTCTTTGTAGGGTAAATTGCATTTTTGGTCCCATAAGTTGTCCTATTTTCAATTTTAGTTCCACACTCAGGTCAATTCACACATTTAGTCCCATATATGGAATTATTTTTCAATTTCAGGATCAAAGGAGGATTTCGTTAAAAAATTGAGGCCGACGTTGAGTATTTAATGAAATCCCCCCTTTGGTCCTGAAATTGAAAAAAAAAATCCACATATGGGACTAAATGTAAGAATTGATTTGAATGTGGGACTAAAATTAAAAATAAATCCACTTATAAGATCAAAAATATAATTTACCCTATCTTTGTAATTACTGTTATTTCCGGTAGTGAATTACACTTATGTTCTGTATATATCCGACACTTGATTGATCTTTGGTTAGGTTCCTTCTGGAAGAGAACAATTCATCACTTCCTCAGAAGTTTCCAAAGAACAAAAATCTGAATCTTGAATATATCCTTCTACTTGACAAACGAACAAGTCAGCATTTTCAACTGTAGACCATTCAACTCAAAAATTTTCAGTACTTTTCTCTCTCTCACACACACAAAGATATATATATATATGCAGAAACCCTTGATTCATGATCAACACCCAAACATGGCTTTTACAGACCGGGCTTTCTCCCTCCAGCTCCTGCTCCTAATCTCTTCTTTCCTCATCCAAACCGCCATTTCCGCAACCCCACTGTTCAGCATCTGCTCCAACTCTCACAACTTCACTGCCAACAGCCCTTACGAGAAAAACCTCATCAAACTCCTGGGTGAACTATACTTCAAGACCCCTCCAACCGGGTTCGGGCTCGGGTCATCCGGTCAGGGCTATGACCGGGCATACGGGCTCTCCCTCTGCCGTGGAGACGTCTCGACAAAGGACTGTGGGGCTTGTGTTGTCGATGCAAGCGACGAGATCATCAAACGTTGTCCCAACGACAGAGGGGCGATCATATGGTACGACAACTGCTTGCTGAAATACGCAGACAGTGATTTCTTGGGGAAGATCGACGGGCAGAACAGATTCTACATGTGGAATCTGCAGAACGTGACCATTGATCCCCAAGAATTCAATCAGCGGACGAGAGGATTGTTGAGCGAGCTGTCGGAGCATGCGAGTAAAACGGGTAAAATGTATGCGAAGGGGGAAGTGGAGGTTACAGGATATGAGAAGATCTACGGCATGGCGCAGTGCAGCAGGGATCTCTCCGGGGCTGAATGCAAGAAATGCCTTGATGATGCTGTGAATGAGCTCCCGAGGTGCTGTGGAGGGAAACAAGGTGGGAGAGTTGTTGGTGGGAGTTGTAACATAAGATATGAGATATATCCATTTCTCAATCTTTGAAATTAATTGAGGTTTATATAAATATATATATGTATGTATGTGTACTATTAATTAGAAAATAATGTAAGGAGATTTGTGTATGATAATTTTATTGAAATAAAATATATTGGATCATATATATGATGGATATACACATGTAACCCCTGCAAAAAGACCAAACTACCCTTTATTAAGGGCATTAGAGACATTTCGCGATCAGGATCCGCGCCTTTTGTAACGGGCGGGTCACGGAGGACTCGACCCGGATCGCACAAACTGACTGAAGACCCGGACAATGACAGCCGTTCGATCAGAACGCGAGCCAGTAGGATAAGGCCACGTGGCCCAGTCAACAGTATCCAACTGTGCTCTATAAATAGACCCCAAAACGCCGTTATTGAGGTAACTTTTACGCATTTATTGAGATCGAACTTTGAGATAGCATACTTTTCTCTCGATCAACCTAACTTGAGCGTCGGAGGGTCATTGTCGGGGACGTGCCCGACGAGCTCACGGTTCGTATTTTATTCTCAGGGAACCCAAAATTTGATCTAGAAAGAGTTGGACCATCTGCGCTGAGATCGTCTCAGGAGATCGCTAATTTCGACCCAGATCAATATGTATATGAGTGGAGTGAATTCTTTCAATAAAAGGATTATTGTTTTAATTTTTCTCCATTTTCTTTTTATTTGTTCGGAAATTTTTTTTTTTTGGCCAACTAAATATGTCTAAAATTAATTTTAGTTCGGTAATTATACCTATAGGTTTTTTTAAATTCAGTAATTTGAAAAATTGATTAAAAAAGGTCCTCGATGCACGACTTTTCGTTTTATGATAAAAAATACTACGTGGAACGCCAGCTGAATATATATTGTTGATTTTTTAAGCTTATGTGACAATTGAGATGAAGTGAACATATGATGGATATGTTTTGAATTAAATTAAAATTTATAAAACTAAAATTATTATTATTTTTTTTTATAAAAATGTAACCGCCCCTCCACCACTCTCTCCTCCCCCTACCCCAGTCGTCCCTCCTCCCCTGCCTCTAGTCGCTCCCCTACGTACCCTTCTCCTCACCCCTGGCAACCCCGCAAAGGGCGGCATCACTCAAATTAGAAATAAATCTTGGGCGACGGCGTCGCCCAGAGGTGAGAGAGGTGGGACGTTGTTGTCCTCCACTACAGCAGCACGACGACGTTCAATTAAATACTTTAATTAATTAATTAATTTTTTTTAATTTGATTAAAAGTAATTAAAGTAATTAATTAACTTGATTGCAAGTAATTAGAAAATTTTAACCTAAATAATAAATTTTGTTAATTAATTAATATATATTCATATAATTATTTAATTTGAAAACTTAATTTATTATATTAATACTTGTATTGAAATTATAAGTTAATTTTAGAATTTGAAATTACAAAATTTTACATATTTTTCTAAAATTTTTATATTGAAATAATATCGTGGCCACGTTATTGCACATGGTTGTACACGTATATAAGTGGCCAAAAGTTCAACAACTTATCTAGGGTTTGGAACCAATGGCAAGGGACAAACCAAGATCATGTTCACAAAGGCTTAATTTTATTTTAAAAACTTAACGGGATTGATTAAAAGCATGTGATAGAATTATTGAGTTTTATCATAAAAGTTCAAAACAATCACTAATTGTGTTTAAGAACAAAAATCGCTACATCCAAAATAAGAAAATCAAAATTACCAACCCCTTAGATGAAAGGTACAGTTAAAAATTACAACTTGGACTACCACATCATCAAATTCACCAAAATACCAAATTTAAGTACCAACATGGCTAATAATGATGTGAAATTTTTCTGCCTAATCAGTCGTAAAGGACTAAAATTATCATAGTTTTTTTAAGAGCACATGACCAAGATGCAGTTGTAATTTGAATAAGATCAAAGAAATTACCACCCTTGGGACCGAATGCCCTTAAATAAATATATAGCAGTTGAAAAGTTGGTGTATATTAATAATGTAAGATGATAAGATCAAAGTCAGAGTTAGACTTTTTCTTTAAAAAAATAAAAAAATATTGCTCCTAAAAAAAGGGGGTGGGGGGGGGGGGAATATAAAATTAATAATTTAACTATTTCAAAGACTGTACATAACTAATGCTACATTCTTTGTCATTTTATTTATTTACATTTTTATTAGGATAAATTATATTTATACCTTCTGAGCCTGTGTTCAAATGCATAAATATTTTTTATTTTTTTATAAAATTATAATTTCCTTTCTTAAAATTATAGTTATAATTACAAATATATCCTCTATTAAGTATCAAAAATTTATACAAATATTGTGTAAGTACATTATATTAACACTCTTAATTTTATAAAAAAAAAAAATGTGAGGTTTTTGGGTATTTGAATCTAATTAAAGGATGTAAATATAATTTATTTCTTTTATTATTATAAAAATCATCAAACATATTATTCTAGATATATATATTTTTTTAATTTTTCTAAATTATAAGTCGAAGCTACTTTGCCAAGAAAAGACAGCTGAATCATTTAATTCTCAGCCGCAAAAAGTTATTTGTGTCAATATAATTGACAATCCTAAGAAGACTTTGTTAGTATGAATTATTCCATTCTCATTGTTGTATTCGACGTCGGCAAACTTATTTATTGTCCAACGATCGACCTATAAAAAAGTTGAGGTTTAGCTCCTTTGAACCAAAAATTTATGTAATGTTAATATTTGAGGAGAAAATTATAATTTCGATCCCAAAATATAGATACTCTGTAATATTAGTTTCATATTTTTTTTTAAATAGCTGTATTATCTCTGTAGTTTAAGAAAATATTGTAAAGTTAGTTTTATCATTGCAATATTAGTCCCATACTTTAGGAAAATATTGAAAACTAAGTTCCATATTTTAGAAAAATGTTGCAAAGTCAGTTCCAAAGTTAGTCTCAAATGTTGCAATTATTTTTGTGGTAGGATTAATTGGAGCGTTTTCTTAAAGTGTGGGACTAATATTGCGAACCACACTATACTTTGGGACCAAAATTACAATTTCCTCAATATCTGAATGTGCTCTCTTTACGAACAAATTCTACATGTGAAATCTATTTTCTTATAAATAGTATAAATGAGTGACAATAAAATTCGAACCCAACCCCCTTCATGTACAAAATCTGCACGTGATTTTTTCTTTGTATATGTAATTCTGTAAAAATGAGATTCGAATTCAAAGTCTTATTTTGCCTGACTCTTATATCATATGGAATGACCATCTCATTTAAAAAAATAAATTATCATTAGAAAAAAAAAAATATTTAATATTAATATCTTAATCTTTATAATGGGTCAAACTCCGGTACTAAACAATATTCAACAAAACAATAAATTTTAATTTATTGAATTCATATAATTGAATATATACATCTAAATTTTTGGACTCTTGACTAATTAAAATAAAGTTTGTGTCCAATTGCTAGTAGGCTCGTGGAAAGTCTATTAGAAATTAAGGCCGAATCCTAATTTTAATTTATGGGTGATGAGGGACTTGTGACTTATACCCAAGATTAAGAATACTGTACTCATTAATTTTATAATTAAATTACATAACATAGCTGGTGAAGTTGAGACTTTATAACCAAAAGATTTGAGTACCACCACTTGAGGATATTGATGGGGGGGGGGGGGGAGGAGGACGGGCAAGTGGGGATTGGGGGCTAAGGAGGAAGGGAGAGATGGGTTTCGGGCTGATGGGGGGATTTGGGGTGGGGTAGGGGTGCAAACGAGTCGAGTTCGAGTTAAGTTCAGCTAAAAATCTGAGCTCAAGTTCGAGCTCCTTTACTCAAGCTCGAGCAATTGTCTGGCGACTCGAGCTTAAGCTCACAAACTAGCTCGGGAGTGCATTTGAGATCAATTAATATTTCTTTTCCTAAAACATCTAGATTTAAAAAAGCATGGACTATTGTACCATTTGGAACACATTATTCAAAAATTTAAATAAGAACAAGGAAGAAAATATTGACAAGAAGAACGAAAAGAAGCAATACGATGAAAGAAAATTGACAGCCATGAAAACATTTGATCTAATCAAAATATACTAAACTGCTGATTAAGCTTTTTTTAGATAATATAAACTAAAATACCATATTTAATATCATCTAAAACTAAAATTTGAGATATGGACTAATAATTCTAATATATAGTTAATAAATTCATTTTGTAGTAATAGATTGAAATTGTAATGATAAAATTCATATGCATTATATTAAATATTTATTTTCAAAAAATTATCAAAATATACTAAATTATTGATTAAGCTTATTTTTAGATAATTAAATCAAAATATAATATTTCAATATCATCTAAAACTATAATATGATATATTGACTAACAATCTGATATATGGTGAATTTTAAAATAAATGCATGTTGTTGTAGTGGATATTGAAATTATAATCATAAAAATCATATGCATTATATTAAATATTTACTTATAAAAAAATTTATCAAAGTATACTAAATTATTGATTAAGCTTGATATCTAATATAAACTAAAATACCATATTTAATATCATCTAAAACTAAAATATAGATATTAACTAATTAATAAATCTATAATATATAATATAAAATATAGATATTGGTATACTTCACTACAAAAAAAGCAAGGCTAAAATATATAAAACCTCCTTGTGTTTTAAAAAATTGGCTAAAAAGCCTTTTCGTTTTAGAAATAGGCTAAAAACTCCCCTGTAGTTTGTAAAACTCAGCAAAAAAACACCCCTTTGGTTAATAATTAATGAAAAGTGCATTACACGTACTCTTTGTACGTGGGGGTATTTTTTAACTATTTTTTATCTTTTTCTTAGTTTTTTTTTAAATTAAAATGCCTTTTTTTGTTTTTATCTTTTTTATTTTTTTACAATTTAAATTGAAATATTAAATTATATTTAATTTATTTAATATTGAATTTTAAATTATATTGAAATTAAAATAATTTTATAATTGTTAATTGTTAAATCTAAAATTATTTTTAATTAATTAAAATATATATTTAATTATAATAAATTATTATTATTATAATTATTCTTAATTAGCTAAAATATTTAATTGTTATAATGGTATAAAATATTCTTAATTAACTAAATATATTTTAATTAATATAATTCAAATTAATTAAAAAATTAAAAAAAGAAAAAACTGAACGTCGCCCCCTTTTTCACTCGAAACTTGTCTCTAAGTTTTCGGAGCCGTCCGAATGAGTTTTCGAACGCCAATGGTATCATTACAATCATCTCTTCAAGAGAAATATTTTCATTCCTCCAATTCGAGTTTTCATCAATTAGAGAGACTGGGCTTAAGCAACGACCGACGAACTTGTTTACTGTTGATTCGTTTGCCGTCCGGTCGAATCTCGATCGCAGACAACTATCTTCAAACTCGTCTCTTCAAGAAGATTTTGACGAGACTGGCCTCACTCATTTTGATAAAGTATTTACGGGAATCTGACGGTTTGAAGGATTCGCCGCCGCGACGAAGGTGGTGGTGGGAGTAGGGGGGAAGCAGGGGGTGAGGAGGTGGGGTTGGCGTGGGGTAGGGTAGTTAGCTATATATATATATATTAATTTTAAATTATTTTATATAATATAAGTTAAATAATTTGTTGAATGTAGACCTTTTATTTTTTTAAAATCTAACTGTTGAAATTAATTGATTAGATCTAACGATCAATATTTGAGCAAAGAAGATCCAACGGTTCTTAAAATAAGAAATAATATATATTAAGGTATAATGGTCATTTATAAAAAAAAATTAACGTTGTTAGTTAGATTTAACGAAGAGAGGCGATTGAGCTACGTTTAAGAAACACAGGGGTTTTTTTAGCCTATTTTTAAAACAGAAATGGATTTTAAGCCCACTTTCTAAAACATATGAGGATTTTATGCATTTTAGCCGAAAAAAAAATATTTTATTGGACCACCTTTTATAACAACCAACTTTAAATATATAATAAATTTTATAAATTTAGAACAGCACTTGTAACGGAAGCTCATCCGTTCCTTTAACGGGTGTCACATAAGAATTGTAAAGGCTCTTGACGAAATCGTTCTTAATTGTATCGAATGTTGTAACGGCCAATATCACCGTTATAATAATTGACCGAATATAGAAATTGACTTTGACCTTTTTTTGTAACGGCCTCTTTGAATTCATTAGACCTATTGTTGGAATGGCCATTGTAACACATATTCTAAGTGTATATCCCAACTAAAACGGTCTTTTAAACTCTATTTGTAATGGTCGTGCCTTTTTGGTAGCGGTATTTGTATCTCACTTTGTAATACCACTATTAACACATACTGTAATGATTTTTGTGACTTATGTTGTGAACGTTTGTTGTAGTTTTGTAATGACCTCTAGAACATTTTTGTTCCTTTTTAATAACCTTTTTTTAAGTTGAGACATGCTAGTGTTTGCATCTTATTTCGGTACGGTTTTTTGACCAATTTTTGTAACGATACGTTCAATTTATTGGAATGGCTTTAGGAATTGATTCCAGGTTTTGTGATAATGGAGTGTATTTTCAAAAGCATTATAAAAGTCGTTACAAATGCAGTACATTTTTATATAATTTATTTATATTTAAATTGTTATACTATTCATTTTTACAATATTTTGTTGAATTTTTAGTTGTAAATTTTTTGTTGAATTTGTTATATGTGGAATATTATATAATTTATCTAGCAAGAAAATAGTAACAATATAAACTAACAAAATTAAAATAGTATTTATAATATACATATAAATTTACAAAAAAATATAAAAGATAAACCACTCTAATCTAGATCATGCTCCCTGTCAGCACCATTTTCGTAAGGCAATATATAATTACTCCATGGGGATAGTTGATCATATGTTCATTCGAAAAAATTGCCCTCGGCCATGATAGTCACCAAACCAACAATTGTCGCCAACTAGAATTGGGTGCAAACGCTCCACAACAGTTGGTTGACAACGTGCACTACACGAAAAATGATCTGACAACCCTAACACATAATCATGGGGAGAGGGGCACCATACCAAGAATTAGAATTGACATCAGTAGAGCAGGAGCTTGTACCATGATCAAGCACACCCTTTTGGTATGAAGAAAGATAACCTGGCCTAGGTACATCTAAAACCATCCTCTACGCCTAATATCTATTGTTCATCACTCGAGTGCGAATTAACCTCATCATAAGCAATTGGGGTTTGTTCCTCCTTCAGTAGAGGGGCAATCGCAACATCAAAGTACTTCTGCACCTTCTCCTTGTCGTGCAAAACTCAATTATAATATTCTGGCAAAAACCATCGCATACATAGGTCAAAACTGACA
>NC_026149.1:14829690-14841847 GCF_000512975.1 Sesamum indicum
CACTGATACTTGTATGTCATTATAAAATTTAAACTACATGTATCTTACTACATATTGGCTAGATAGTGATCGTGAATTACAAAAGAGAATATAAATTTTTGTAATGTTGAGAATCATAAAGGAGAAAGGATTGGAAAACAAATAGAGGAGTGTTTACAGGACTGGAGATTCGATAAAGTGTGCACAATTACTATGAATAATGCTAGCTCCAATGATTTTGCTCGCACATTTGAAGAAAAAATTCAATTGGAAAGATGTTATTTTGAATAATGATCACATGCATATGAGGTGTTCTGTGCATATAGTGGGCTAGAAGAACAATGTGTTGAAAGCAATGGGAAGTGACAAAATATTTATTCGATGGTTGCGAAAATCAAGTAAGGATTTTGATGTGTTGAAGTGGTGGAAATCAAGTTGTCCAAATATCTCATTCTTTTCAAAGTTGCAAAAGATGTCTTAACTATTTCAGTTTTTACTATTGCTTCGGAGTCTGTTTTTAGCACAAGTGATCATGTTATTGATGCGTTTAGGAGTTCTCTTTCTCCGAAAATGGTGGAGGCCCTTATATGCACCCAATATCAGTTACGCGATACTCCAAGGATTGATCTTTGTGCAGTAACGAAGGATATTGAATAGTTTGAAGAATTTGAAAAAAGTACATAAATTAATACTTATTTATATTTTTATGCTTTTAAATATTTATTGACTCTATTGATAATGATTTTGTCATTCTCAAAATTGGAAGGATTGAGCTCTTGTGCAACTTCAAAGGACCTATACAACTAATCTGAAAGGAATCTTCATTAGGTTTGAATTTGTATTAATGATTAAATGTGTTTTTTTTTTTTTTTTTGAGATATTTCATTTTTTATTTTTATTTTTTTTGCTAACATTAAATACTAATAAGTGTCACAATTGTGAAAGGGTTTTTGTGCTATATACTAATAGTTAAGTTGTGCTTATGTAGGATGACATCCATATAATGAAGAAAGTCGATCTCGATGCCTAGTGCCTACAAATTCTCAATTGAATGGTTTGGAGTATTAATTACCTAGTACTAATTATTGAAGATTTACTAAGGATGTAGCCATTATGATATGCTTTCTTGTCAATATACTTAATATGTCTATAACGTAATATACTTAATATGAATGGTTTGGCCTTTGTTGAATTAAGTGTTTTTCTTGTTAGATTACTACATATATTCTTATATCTTAATCTATTTAAAGTTGTGAAAAGTATTAGTGGTCTATGGTGCATAATGTTGGTCTTTATTACTTGCTACATATAAACACTTGTTTCATTTCTTGATTTTTGTTAGTTTAATGTCTTATTTTTGTTTTAAGTATTCAAACTGCCAAATTGCTCGAAAGTGCACAAAATCGCATTTTCGATTTTAGTTTTAATAGTGGCAATTTCAGATATTATTTTATTGAACCGCCAAGAGCAATATAACTTAAAAATAGCTATAGAACTTCACCATGAGCACCCTTACCACATAGAAGAGGCACCATCTATTGCCAAGTTGCACTTTCCAAAAGCGCAACTAGTCAACTCTAGTTTCCAAGAATGGAAGAGTCTCTTCCATTCCTTTCTTGGAAGTCAACCCTTTACCCAATGGGTAATTTAGTGGGTCGGGTTTGATTTTAAATAAATTAAAATAAACCTGAGGTCCAATGAATTTAATTATATCCAAAATAAATTAAGCCCAATTGTTTTTTAATCCAATTAAATACATCTACTAGACATAAGCTCAAATATATCTCTAATTAATACATCTAATTTATTAATTAAGCTAAGCTCAATTAAATTAATTCAATTAATTTAGTCTCGAGTGATCCATCGAATGAATCATCCCATGTGTAAATAATTTAATTATTTACATCTTCCAGAATTAATTCCTACTTAATTTCCTTTTCTTCGTTGGTGATCTCTGTGTGACTCTTTAGTTCACCCTAAATTAGACTTGTACTAGTTTCTAACACAACTGATTAATTAAATCTAATTTAATTAATCATCCTTGATCAACCATTAATCAGGAAAGCCAACAACCATAGGTGGCCGTTTAGAAACGATCCATGGTACTAGAGCCTAGATGAAATATGTGTGAACATTTAAGCTCCTGAGTTTTGTACGGGTATAGTTCTTCTGTCTACCGTTTCTCGACCTTAGTCTAGGGTATAGAATTGGGTGTTGGTTCCCATCCTAAACTAGGCATCTATGCTTTAATACTTGAGACCGTGTTTCGTTCCATTGCTCGATATAGAAAATCATTTTCTATTTGATCAACCTCTGTGACCACTTTAGAAAGCATGAACGCGTCTCTAAATTCATTGGAGATACCACTATCATGTACTGATAGGGGATAGATCCTCTTCTTCAAACCCACCGTCCTCACTACACATTTTGATTGCACTAGATAAGGCTTATAATGGTCATGTTCATGACACAATCACCTCCTCCAGATTCAAGATATAGTTATCGTGTGCACGTGACTGTCGTGGTTCCTCATGTAGCACCCCCTACTCGCTACATCTAATTATTACTATTCATCCTTTCTTTAATCAGAACTTATTCTATAAGTAATTCTCTTTCACCCCGTAAAATAAATTTTAATTTATCAATATAATATATATACCACAAAAGGTAATAGATACCTCCAAAAGTTTATATTCACCCTCACTAGATGTCCTCATGTACATAACCTCAAGGAAAATCATACCACAACTTAAAACATAAATCCCGATAAAAGACCAGAATACTTAACAACCCAACAATCAAAACTCTAGCTTCAGATGTAACGGTTGACCCACCTAATAAAGACGACGGTAGCACTCAAAGTCCAATGTGGCTAATCAGTGTGACCTATCTCCTGAAAAGTACGTGGCAAGGAATGAGCTGCCTACTTAGTAAGTATAACTAATCAGTCTATATATATCCACATGCAACAATTCACGTACATGCAGTCACATTGACTAACAGTCATTAGTCATATAGCAACATTAGATATAAGCAGTAATACATACTCACCACTGTAAATCAATCTACGACATAATATTCGACATTATCGTTTATTAGTTAAGGGCCCCACTTATTCTAATTGGAATACATCAATCAATGGTTTTGCGGGCATCATGATATCGTATACAGCACAAGATACCCGTAGTGTGATATCCCCACACTCTTTTACTTCAGCTGTGTAGCAATATCAACACAGGAAATCACAACAAACATGGTACCCCCACACCACCCTAGTGTGTAGCTAACAACACAGGATATTCTCTGTTGTCCGGAATACCCCGGTACCCTACGTGCCATAGTACTTAGCTTAATTCGTATATTTTTCATATCACATTATCAATCACATCATCATCAATCGCATTTTCATAAACCATTGACTGTGTTCCCAACTAAGTAAGCATCATCTTTTATTTCAATTGACAATCATCATTCTGTTCTTTATAATAATTACTTCCTCAATAATAACTTCTAATTTGATTTCATACAACAATCAATTATACGATCACGTAATCATACCACTCTCACGTCCATCCATTACAAACACACATGACACATAGTAGTTTTTCCATCGATATTAAGGTAATCTAACAAATAATCCACAACTAATTATATAAACAATCAATATACGAAATCGACATAAATATAAAGCCAGGTTCACGACCACATTCATGAAATCAACATATATCATGTACACTAGATATGGGGTGTTGTAGATTTCATACATGATTTTCTTGAGTAGCACCTCTATATCATGTACACAACCTCGCCTCACATCCACTATCACTCCATCTGTTCTTATGAAAAATATGATTTGTTGCGTTGATCTATTTTCCCTAAAATTTGTAATAAGAAAGGATCCAACTTAACCGTAATAGTTTCGTCTAATATTTTTACCAACTATCAAGCTTCGAAATATTATTCTCAACATGTAAAAGCACACGTACAACACACTATCCAAGTGTACTAATCTAATCCAATGTATGATAATAATATTATATTGAACTACTCCTACTTCATTATATCCTCTCTTATACATCAAAACTTGTCCATGAATAAGAATTCTACTAGTTTGGCTTTAAACTCAACATTTGTTTTCATTTATGTCATCAATATTACCGTCCCTAACCCCAATATTTGTGGTAGAGATATTGGCATTAAAAAATATATATTGAATGCCAATAATGTTATCTCATCTATCTAATAAATGCTATAGGAGTTCAAATCATCTCTTAAAATATCCTAATAATATTACTTAGATAAAATTTAGTTGGTAAATAGTTAATCCAAGACATCTATTATAAATCAGACATCCCTTCTATCAAATAATGACTCACCAAATTAGCTAAGGTGCTTAAACTCTTCCTACTTTATCCCAAGCTCAACTCTTTTTGGGTCAAAACAGATTTCAAACTCTTAAGATTATTGAAAATCTGAATTATTTTTTCTTCACCATACAAGTGGTGTCTCTAAATATTTAATGCATGCACAACTATTACTAACTTCAAATCATGTGTGGGGTAATTTAACTAGTGGGTCCTTAATTGACGAGTTGTACGAGATCACCTTCCAATTTGCATTAATACTCACCCTAAACCTTGCTTCAAAATATCTGTTTAGCTCATATATCCACCACCACCAGATGCTAAAACCAAAATCAGAGTTGACATCTTTTCTTTAACTTAACAAAAAAATTTAGTTGACATTGTTCAGTCTAGTGAAAAACTACTCCCTTCCTTAATGACTTTTATTAAAATGACAGACAATTATGGGAAAACCTTCAGCAAATCTCTTATAATATCCAGCTAGTCCTAAAAAATTTTCAATTTTATTGATATTTTCTTGTGGCCCCCATTCTATAATAGTTTTCACCTTCATAGGGTTAGGCTTGTCCCCATCTCCTCATATTACATGTCCCAAAAAACTACCCAATTGACCCAAAACCCATACTTCTTTAACTTAGCATACAATTCTTTTCTCTTTCAAGATTTGTAAAGTTGTTTTCAAATATTGTTCATGCTCCTTCCTATTCCTCAAATACACTAAGACGTCATATATAAAATCTATCATAAGTTGATCCAAGTACTCTTAAAATGTGTGATTCATCACGGCCATGAACATCACCTATGCATTTGTTTATCCGAATTGCATTATTAAACTCAAAATGACCATAATAAGTGTAAAAAATTGTTTAGCTATAGCCTTCTCTACTATCCTTAGTTGTCAATAATCAGAGCTCAGATCCACCTTGAAAACGAATATAACTCCTTTCAACTAGGCTAGCAAATCATTAATTTTTTATTCTTGATATTTAATTTTCACTTTCAGCCAATTCAGTTGGCAATAAACAGTACACTATCTCATACTATCATTCTTATTTTTCACAAATAACACTAGTATTTCCCACAGTAAAGTACTCGATGTAATGAATTCATCTATATTATTTCCTCTATTTGCTCCTTACGCTCCCATATTCTACTAGAGTTGTTCTATATGGCACGATCAAAATAGGTGATGTCGCAATAACAGTCTCTATTTCAAAATCTATTTCTTGGTGAAGAGATAATCCAAGTAATTTTTGAGGAAATATTAGGGAGTTCTCTAATTTTTGGAACATCTTATACATCTGAACTAATCTAGACCCAAGAATTTGTGTGGTAAATTTGCTAAGCGTAATAATAACTGCAAGTTTGTATAAAAGGGAAACAAACTTGCATTAATAAAATCGTGCAAAACAGCTAATTTTGAACGTTCTCAAAATTCGACGAAACTTGACCCAAACGTTGGTCTAGACCCCAAAATTTGTGTGATAAATTTGCTAAGCGTAATAATAACTGCTAGTTTGCATAAAAGGAAAACAAACTTGCTTTAATAAAACATAATAGTATCATGTAAATTCACTAATATGCCTCATATCCTTCTTTAATAAATAAAACGCACTCAACATAGAAATTAAGCATTTTGACATAGCTTTCCATTCACCTAATCATATGGCTATTGACTTCAGTCGACACTTCCTTTGTATTACAGTCAATAATATTGTGATTACGAGATAACAAATTTATTCACAAAAAAACATCAAACTCTCTAAGATTTATCTCAACCAAATCCACATGTAATATACACCATCCGCTATAACTAGACAAAATCTTATGATTGTATTAACTACTATAATCTAGTAATAAACATAAATACGCATATATCATATCTTAGTAGTTTTATATTACCATGTACAGACTCCAATAACTCTATTGGGCCAACAACGTGATGACCAGATATTTCATCCTATATGAAACCCATATATGCACTTAGATTCCATAGTATATTTTTTATGGATTCAATAATACTACGCTTCATCAAATATCCTTAGAGAATCTAACTCCTACTCTTTATACCACCCAATGTAGCACTCCTTATGAAACTACGTTTTAATACCACTAATTATATTACTTATTCATAATTAAACTCCGTTTCATGAGAAATTTTCACAAAATCAATAAGATAAATCATATCTTTCTTTTAATATTTTATATCGATATTAGACAATTAAGTACTCAATGAAATTTGATATTAAATACCCGCTTATAGCATTTATGAACATAAAAAAAGACAAAAATGAAGGTTTTAATTATAATAAATCTTAAAATATAAATATATTGGAAGTTTAATATATACGCAATTATGTAGCTAGAAGTCTCAACTTAAAATGACACTGACGAGCTACCTAGTAGTATCGATGATTGGGTTTATGGTCCAATTTAACTAGTCGTTGTGACTTATCTCCTAAAAAACATGGGACAAAAAATGAGTTGTCTACTCAATAAGTATATCTAATTAACTTATATATACATACACATATGCACTAGCAGAATTTCCATTCAATTGAACACCAACCAATAATCCTTCATCGTGTAATTACTATAGAATCAGAAGATAACCAATAGCAATAATAAAAAATTAATACACAACATAATACACTCAAAATTATTTTTTATTTTCTTAGGGCCATACTTACCCAAGTTGGAGTGGATCATTCGATGGTCTTTGTCGGCTATCATCAACTCAATCATAATATTTCATTCTTTTCTTTTTTTCCATATCATACAGTACACAGCTCATATGATATCCCATCATCAATTATATCACACAGCACACAACTCGTATGCCACATCATCAAAAATATCACACAGCACATAGCTCGTATGATATCACATCATCTCTATTGATCAATAACAACACGCAACTCATCATTAATTATATGATCATAAGTCATTGTAGTATCCCCCAAGTAAGGTAAGCCATCTTTTTGTTTCAGTTCATAGCATCAACATCATTAACTTCCTTATTCAATTTCATTCAATAATCAATTATCATCAATATTTTTTTTATTCAGTTTCATTCAATAATCAATTAACGATCACACAATCATTTATCTGACTTCTATACAATTCACACTGATAAGCATATAATAATAATTTCGTAGGTCAATAATATAATTATAAATAACCACTAATTAACGATTAAATTCATATATATATATATAATTCAATTAATTATACTTATTTCAAATATCAAAACGATTACGTTAATCAAATAGCTGCTCAATCCTCTACTTTAGGGCACGTCCTATAAGAAAGTATAATGCTTATAATCAATATATCGAGAGTATCATAAATGTTAAATAAAATATTAAATAATATTCATATACATCCAATCAATCCTTTTAATATTTTATTTTTGTCAAAATCTAACTTTTTACTCTATTTTTTCTAAATAACTAGACAATCTAGATTTTTGAAAGATATATATAATTTATAAATAACTCATAAGAACTTATTTCATTATACCGCTCATCTTGTTATAGCTATCGGTTTTTATAACATCCCTCAATTAAATCATTTCAAAAATCTCATATTCCTTTTTCATAAACATAATATTTCTTAAATATTGTTTTTAATATTTATACTAATATTTTATTAATTTATCACTACACTAGAATTTAATTAAACGTCAGTACATATAATTTAGTATTTAGTTGATAAATCCGAATAAATTGAGTAAATGAATTATAAAAATAACTAAATTTAATAAAATCAAGTAATTTAATTACTTGGATATAGTTCTCCTAATTTATAAAGTATGGACACTCCAAAAAATTACTCAGTGCAGTGTAGGACACGGCTCGAACACGTCTCGAATAAGTGTTGGATATGACATCTGTGTGCTTGAACATATAAAATAAAAAATTTTTAAAAAATAGTGTCGAACACACCATAGACACGTCTAAGGCGTATCCGACATATTTTGGGCACATTTATGGTTTTTTTATATATAATTTCAAAAAAAATTAGGTTGTGGTTAAAAAAAATGGGCTTAATAAAAAAGAACAAAATTAATTCACTCCTCTCAAACTAAAAGTTTTGGGATGAAATTACTAAAAAAATTTATGAGATGGCCATGATGATTTATCTACTTTGGATAACTAGCTTTCATTGCATATAAAATAAATTGATAATATATAATTTTTTAAGCCACATCTGATTACAATATATCATTCTATATGTAGATATTAAGCCACATATGGTCATGATGATTTTAAGTGCTATACCCATTAGTTCATTCCATATGTAGATATTATATATATGTATGTATGTATTACAATATATCAATCTTACTGGCATACAAAAATAAGTTTAGAGTCTTGCATGTGCCTCCAAAAATTTCAACTTCATCAAATATTTTTTATTTTAACTTTTATTAATATTTCCATTTTGTCCCCTATTCTTCTTAAGTTACATAGTTTGAACCCAAATATTTTATAAAGCTTCGATTTTGCCCCTTCAAGTTTTAATATATTTAAATCTCAATCTATCATTTATTTATGATTAAATTCAAATTTTTCTAATGATTACCAATTAGTCTTACAAATGCATACAAAAATTTGTGGATGTTACATTTGGTATATAAATCAGCAATATATAGTATTTTTGAATGTAGTCATTGCACCTTTTCAATCGTTAAATCGTGTGTATCGACTCATCTCTAGCAGACGTTGGCCCGAGGGATATTTCTGCTAATGTCCTGGAATTGGTCTTTTACCAACTTTAGGGGGATGCAAAGTTTTTAAGTCAGCATTCTTGACAAGGGGACATTGCCTCAAGATATACTTATTCATGTTCCGAAGTCTTTTACCAACTTCTCGGTGATGCAAAGTTTTCCGGACGACATTCTTGACAGTGATATCAGTGAAATTTTGTCTATGGGGTCCCAAGACAACATGACTTTTGCCTCTTGGGCGCGATGATTTTTTCCTCTAGGGTCCTTTTAAAACTTCTTTAATTTGATTTTGTTTGTTGAGAATACAATAAGAAAACTAGCTTCATTACTTAGAGTTTACACTACAATGTCTTAGAGGAAATATAAAAGGGAATAAAGTCATATTGAGCTCCTACTAGAGCTTTTTCCTATTACAACTGAATAGCCAAAAGATAATTTTTTTTGTTATACGAATTTAGGGTTACTACTCCATGGCGAGGGAATCTTTTCCTGCCGATCCTCTTGAGGTTACAAGATGACTCCTGCTATAGAAAGATTATCATCATGAAAAGCTGGATTTGATGTTAGCTCTTGAGGTGGCGCGCTCAGCCCTGGGTCAAATTGACGCCTTCGTGGATATTAATTGGCATACTCCTTCAAGTATCCCCGCTAGATCAAGCTTCTATCTCATTTGGAGGTGATGATATTTCTCGATTGTATGCCCCATGTCATGGTGGAAATGAAAGTATTTATCATACTTTAACCTCTCGGGTTTATCTTTCATTTTCCTTTGCCACTGATTAATCAACCCTTGTTGCTCCACCACAACTAATATTTCTCCTCTAGTAGTATTCAGGGGGTGTAATGCGTAAATCCAGTCGGAGGTAAGTGCTTGCGTTTCTCCTTCTTTTTCGGCTCCTTTCCCTCTTCTCTAACCTTACTCTGGAAGCTAGGGGAAGAGTTCGAAGTCTTGGACTCCTCAATTCTAATATACTTTGTATGAGTAAGTCTTTCAAAGTTCTAGGGGGTTTTCCAACTATCGACTCTTTAAGCCTTCGAGCAGCAAGTTTTGTTGGATGATGCTGGCCAGCAAGTCATGGTTGACATGAGGCACCACGTGCACAACTTCCATAAATTTTTTAATGTAATCTCTTAACAATTCATCTTCCTTCAGGCGAATAGTGAACAAGTATGCAACCGGTTTTAGAACTTTTTTTTTCATGGAGAAGTGATGCAAAAAAAGGTTGAGTTAACTGCTCGAGGTTAGAGATAGGTCCAGCAAGCAGTTGGTTGAACTATGCTAGAGCACGCTTGGAGAGCGTAGTGCGGAAGACCTTGCAGTAGACAGCGTCACTCAAGTTGTATCAATGGATTTAACATAGAATTTGTCCAAGTGTTCCTGTGGGTCTCCTATTCTATCGCACTGTGAGAGATTTGATACTTTGACGCCTACGGGGAGCACTTCGGCTGGGATTGCGGGGGAGAAAGGGTTATGTCTTAGAGGAGCTATGTCGAATGGAAGATAAGGATCCTCGACTCCCTTGATGGTAGGGGTGCAGAGAATTGTCGCGATTGGTGGGAGGTTTGCTCTTGGACTTGAGCGACTTCGGGATAGGAGACTCTGCTATTCATCTCTTCCTACCTCTGTTTTTCCCCCCTCGAGAATTTGGAATGATCTCGACTCCAATGAGGAGAAGGAGGGAGCGGGTTTACGGGTGATGAGTGGCAAATTAAGCCATCGCTTCAGTAGCTGCTCTAGTGGACTCATCATAGATTAGGGCCCAGAAGGCTTCATGCATTAACTGTATCATTTCTTCAGGTGGAACACCTAGGGGGTGATTCTCCACGGGCCAGAGGTGGGTTTTGCTCACGAGGAGGTGGGACTTGCACATGAAAAGGGTGTTGCCCACAAGATGATGGGATTCTCCATTAAGTGGAGCTGGTTCACGAGGTGAGGGGGCTAATCCATGAGGTGGTGACTATTCATGGGATGGGGCTTGCCTTGCTCCATTTTCTTGTGCCTCCTAGGTACATCCACCCCCTGATCATCGCGTGCTTGAGACCGGGTCTGCATTCTCAATGTTGGCATAATAATTTTCTACAGGTGGCCTCAATGATGTGGATGTTAATTGAATAAGGGATTAAATGGAAAAATTACCCTCGATACACCACTAATTTCCAAATCTTGTATCGGTAAAGAGAGAATTTTTTAGAGAAAGAGAGTAATGAATTCTCAAATCATGAATAGTGGAGGTGGTTTAAAAACTAATATATGAGATATTTATAATGATGTTGAGAGCATTATATTGTGGTAAGGTGTATATTTTATTATATGGCTTATATATAGAAATTACTTTTACACCCTTGTAAGTAAATGACTGTGCTCAAAAACAACTGGAATTGATTGTTGATTCTTTTAGGAGTAGATGGATAGAAACTAGTTGTACGATAATGGGTGATAAATGAAAAGATTTTAGATAGAGGCCATTGGTTAATTTTTTGGTTTATTATCCCTCCGGAATCTCGTTTATTAAATCTGTTAATGTATTTGCTAGTGAGTCTGCGACTTAGAATTTTTGTAACTTGTTCACTAAAATTGTGGAAATTATTGGGGTGAACAATGTGGTTCATTTAGTCACAAATAATGCAGGTGATCGAACGGTTTCTCTGAAAGATTTCTTACTATTTATTGGTCGCCTTGTGCAACTCATTGTATTAATTTGATTATGAAAAACATTGGTGAGTTGACTTATGTCAACATTGTGCAATACTCGCATCTAAAGTAACTTATTTTATCTGTAATAAGAAATGGCCTTTTAATTTGTTGAGACAAAGAGAAGGATGGAAAGAGATTATTCGACCTGAAAATACTTGTTTTCCCACAATATTCATTGCATTGAAAAGTCTGAGTAATCATAAAGAGGATTTGCAAGCAACGATGGCCTGTCAAAATGTCAAAAAAATTCTGAAGAAGGATGCGACACGACAAGTTAAACAAATCATTTTGTCGTTGTCAGAGTTAGAATTCCGCTTGTACATTTGTTTTGGCATTTGTGATTCTAAATAAGAAGTCATCATTCGGATTAGTGTATGATGGCATGTA
>NC_026149.1:14841884-14865344 GCF_000512975.1 Sesamum indicum
ATACATGCCATCATACACTAATCCGAAAAAATGTAAGCAACCCCTTGTAATATCGTAAATTAGTAAATTACCCCTTTATGGAAAAACAAATAGCGATTTACCTCCCTGTGTTTTTTAATATACAACAATTTACCCCCCTATGATTTTTAAAATGAAACAATTTACCTCCCTGTGTAAGGAGGTAAAATTGCTTCATTTTAGAAAGTATAGGGGGGTAAATTGCTATATTTTTTTCATAAGGGAGTAATGTGCTCATTTTTAATATCACTGGAGGTAAATTGCTATTCACCCATAAAAATTATATCAACAATATGTTGATATTAACAGTGTAAGATGGGATAAAATGTTGCGAAAAAGTCTGCATGCTACCGCATATTATTTGAACCCAACTTTCCAATATGATAAAGAATTTGTGTTTTTTTTTTCAAAGATAGAAGTTTTGAGTGAACTCTTAGGTTATATTGATATTACAGTTGATAGAGGCACAAAAGCTTACAATGAAATACCAATCTATCGAGATAGATATAAGAGCTTTGCAAGACAACTGCTACGACCATTGCTAGATCAACTCGACTTGATAATAGTTAGTTTTAGGGAAAAGTATTATTTTAGTCCTCTAAGTATGCCTAATTTTAATATTAGTCCGATAATTATGTCCATTTTTATTTAGGTTCAGTAACTTATGAAATTGCTTACTTTTAGTCCTCTGGCAGATTTTCGAACAATTTTATCCCTATGCAACTTTTGAAAAACAGTTTTAGTCCATATGCACTCATATAGGTAAAATTGTCCGAAAATCTGCCAGATGACTAAAAGTACGCAATTTCGTAAGTTACTGGACCTAAACAAAAATAGACATAGTTATCAGATTAAAATTAAAATTAGGCATACTTAGCGGACTAAAATAATACTTTTTCCCTTAGTTTTATATAATTTATTCCGACCCATCCTTTTTTTTTTTTTTGGACTAAGTATATATTTTGCTAATTTTATTTCTTAATCAAAATATTTGCTAGATGGTTGGTTGAAATTGTTTGATATTGATACATCTAACCTATAGATGTTAGCAATTAGTATTCTAAGGCAAAAATCTTCTTCTTCTGGATGCGAGCGGAATTGGAGTGTTTTCTAACGTATTCATACTAAAAGGAGAAGTAGATTGGAGCACCAGAGGTCAAAATGATCTAGTTTATGAAAGCAATAAATAAAAAAATGCAAGTGGATCGGTTGGGAACGCGCAAGCGGAACGGTGAATAAAATTCATAAATTAAAAATCAAATATAATAATACCATAATTTCAAGGGGTGTACCCTTGGAGTTCTCGAACGTTCGATGTAGTTAATTAAATAAACAAAACTAAAATGGGACTTATGGTAAAATTAAAACAAGAAGTGCAAGAAACGTAAATCAAGAAATACCTTTTGCTTGATTTACTTCGAACTTCTTTTCGTTGATTCGTTCACGTGAGACTTCAATATAGAAGTCCTCTAAAGACACGTCCATACCATGCCGGAATATGGAAGCCCTTAGTTCCTTTTGCTAGAAGAGAATAAGGGAGAAAGAACACACCAAGTGCAAGAGAGAGGGCCGACCGATTTTGGATGTTCTAGTGTAGGAATTAATTTTGTGTTATGTAAAATTATTAGTTATTTCAAATAACTGATATATATACCTTGTATGGATGTACTGGAATGTGTCTTGGGATTCCACAATCCATAAAGTAATATATTCTTTATTCCAAATAAAGAATGACTAACATAGCACTTTCCAAAAGTGATAATTGCTAGTCAATTATTTTCTTTCTTAAAATTTTTCATCAAGTTTAATTAAGGTGTTTGGCCGATTTTATGGACATAAAATGCAAGGCCCAACTGATTTTAATTAAAATTCACCTAATTAAGCTCATCATATATATTTAGTCCAATTAAATACATGAGCCAATAAGCCTTTATTAATTAATAACTCAACTTATTAAATAATAAGGGCAAACCCAATATAAATTAATCCTATTAATTTATCCTTGGGTTCCTCCATCCAATGGATCTCTCTCATTTGTAAGTAATCCAATTACTTATGGAGTTAATTCCCAATTAATTACTCGTCCCTTCTCGGTGATTTGTGTGTGACTCTTTAGGTTTTCCTTTCAGCTAGACTTGGCTAGTGTCAAATACTATTATTAATTAAATCTAATTTAATTAATAATTCTCGATCAACCCTTGATCAAGAAAACCCGTCACCATGGGAGGCCGTCTAGCAACGGTCCATGACACTAGAGACTAGGCGAATATCCATGTAAACTTTTAGGCTTTCGAGTCCATACGGGTTCGCTCCTTCTGTCTACCATCTCCCGGCCTTAGTCTAGGGCATGAAATTAGGTGTCGGTTCTCATCCTGGACTAGACGTCTATCTTAATCCTTGAGATCGCATTACGCCAAGTTTCTTAACATAGGAACCTCCTTTTCCTATTTGATCAACGACTGTGGCCACAGTTTTATAGAGCGTTAATGCATCTTCAAGTGCATAGGAGATACCTCTATCATATACTGACAGGGTACGAATCCTCTTCTTGGAACTCACCATCCCCGCTACATACTCCGACTGCATTGGATAAGGTTTATGATGATCGTATTTATGACACAGTCACCTCTCGCACAGACCCAAGATACAGTCATCGTATGCACGTGATTGAGGTGATTCCTCAAGTTTGAGGACTACTCCCGTACTATCGAAGCTGGGGACTAAGTCATACGTGTCAAGCCTCTAAGGCTTCCATATGACGATCCCCACGAGTCAGTTCAATCAGTTGACCATCTTGTCAACTAACCCATTGAAATTGCATAGACATCCAACATCTGTCGCTGATGAAACGTGGGACTCATCAAATGAATGCAATACTCAGTGCAAGTCTCAATAGAACTCTCGATGCCCAATCTCGAAGTCCTCGACTTGGAATATTTCAGACCAACCCTCAGAAGTTGGTTTCATAGCCGCTATCCAATGCGCAACCCAACTACATGGGTTATTAAGTGGTCTGTGGACATCTATTGTAACGTCAAAGCAGTGCTTGCTTGACATAATTTGGTAAGCACAATACGTGTGTCAAAAACGAATACTTACCATATTTATCGGGATAAAATTACTTAAATAAATATCGACTTTTGGTCACCTATTCCAACAGTTTAATGCATTATAACTTGCGATGAGACATTCTTATTACTTATTTTTTGGTCCATTGACAGGTTGATCAAAATTATTATTATTGTTTCAATAACACATTCTTATTACTTATTTTTGGTTTTTTGTTTATTTGAGATGAGACAAACGATGCAGAGCCAATTGCAAAGGCCAATCTTGAGCAGTTTGATCGTCAAATTAGAATGCTTTTACAGTGATAATGAGAATGAACTAATTACGATGGCTTATGATACTGACTAGGGAGATTATTTAATTACTAAAACATCCCTGTATTTTGTAGTATTTTTATGTTATATAACTGACCAAATGAGACCCATTTGACCAGGCCAAAGTCAACCATTGCAACAGCTTTTGGGAGAGATGACGTGGCAAGCTCTTACTGGTGTCACGTGTCACAAGTGCAGAGGGTACCGTACTATTATAAATATCTTCATTTATGATTATTCAAACACATATTTATTACTGTTTACCGCCTTTTCTGGTCTCCTTCGACCTCACTTATTTTCGACCTCATATTTTTCGACCCCACATTTCTAACTTAGGCATCGGAGGGTCATCGTTGAGTGCTACTAAACTAGTTTTACGTTTGCTTTGTTCTCAGAATCCACTAACAGGTAGCTTGAAAGAAGGATCTAGCGACCGACCTTGGGACCCATTTCCGCGACTCAATTCGGATTTTGTGCGACCTACATCACATACATTTGACCATATTTATTTAATTATTTGTTTATTCAATCAATATTTATATTGAGATAATGCATTAATTATGCTGGAGAATGGATTGGATTGCATATTTATTTTAAGTTTAGTTTTATTTTTTTCATCTTTTTGCTTAATCAATTCATATATTATGCATATATATACATACACCTAATAAGGTCCGGATCAACCAATTTGTTTAATTCAGTCGGATCAATGACCCAATAACTTAACCGACTCAATCCTCGATCCGATTTTGAAAATAATGATATTGGTGTATGTCTACTTCTATAGTAATTGTATTCTACTTTTTAATAGTTTGTTTTTATTTATCTCATTTAAATATATCCATTGCTTCAATATATTTTGAATTTGAATATATTCAATAACTAACAATCATATTGATGGGGAAAGAAATCAAGATAAATAAGACAACGATGATATTTTCGAAAAAGAAGGTCCAAGTCAAACTTACCAAATTGATGTGAACAACGAATTACTAAAATAATCACAACCAATAAATCACAGTCATGTAATAGAGGGTAGGTTGGAGATAAAATAGTAATTTACTCATACCTACCGTAAATAGCATAAATTTGAAATCACTTGTATCAAACTCTAGTGTAAAGCGGATTGAATCGTTCTTCTTATAATACAAATTTAATCGATCTCGTTTTTTGACGACGTCAGATCTACTATAAAAAAATTGAAAGTAAATTGAGTTTTTTTTTTTAATAATATTTCTGTAGATTCTATTAAATAAAAAGTAAAATTAAAAAGTGGGTGAAGTATTTTCTGGAATCATCATTATTCCTTCGTACCACTGAAGCCGTGAACCCGGAAATGAGATTCGGCCCGTATAGAACAGGAAAGCCGAGATAAAGATTCGCCGCGACATTCTGGTGCTACTTTCTCGGGAGAGTGGGAAATCAATGGCAGCTCGTTTGCTGAGGAGAGCGCTGTTAAGAGCTTCGAGGCCTCTGCCATCGTCGTCTCCGGTTACAAGCCAAAGTTCTTTGCTATTTCCTCTCTCTGAGCCGTCAACTTCTGCCAATTCTCCTCCTTTCTCGCCCCTAAATTTCTCGTGCAATAGCATCTGTTGTCGCCGTCTCTCTTCTCTGAGCGAGGAGTCTCATGGCCCCGCGGCAATTGATTACCGGTGAGCCTATAATGTTTAATATTGTTTTTAGGGAAAAAATGTGCAAAAGGAATTATTTTTCCAACTGGGTTTTTTGGTGAGATAGTGAATATGTAATTTTCTTGATTAGAGGTGGAGACGACATACTTCAATGGCTCTTTGTGTATTCAATTTGATAAGTTTTTATCGAGTTTAAATTAAAAAGGATAAAACTTTTGAGTGAGAGAGGAAAAAATGCTGGGAATTTTGTGTGATGACCTAAGCGTGTGGAGATTCAGAAGCTTGTTTTGGCTGAGGGGTGAGTGTGAATAAATTTACTGACTTTACACTTGTGTACAGCTCTACGCTGCAGGAAGATGAGTATCACATGTTGGCTAATTCTACAATCCATGATCTCCTTGAGAAGCTTGAGGTAATATTTTTTATGAATTTAACACTACTGTTTAACCAACTACCTAATGCTACCGACTTAGTGGTTTCTTTAATAGAACGAAAAAGGAAATCAAAAGAATTACAACCATCCTGCTTCTATTGTAATATAATTTGCTTGCACATTGTGATCATCCGATGTAAATTCTCCACCTCGCTTATTATTTTGACCATTTAGGAGCATGCATACAACCTTCCTGTACCTAATTTGACTAAGATGGGTGTACTAAGTGTTTAACTGGATTAATATTCTTATAGGAATATGGTGACTCTGTGGAGATCGACGGATACGACGTTGACTATGGGGTGAGATAAACGGTCAACTTAAAATGCTTTAGCCTTCCAAGCATTTTGTATCTGGCAGTTTCTGATTCATCTTTGTGTTAATTTTTCAGAATGAGGTCTTAACCTTGAAGCTTGGGAGTTTGGGAACTTATGTGATAAACAAGCAAACACCAAATAGACAGATTTGGATGTCATCTCCAGTGAGGTAAAACTAATCAAATTTTACAATCGGGTGGCACTTTAAATGTTTTCTTGATGTCTATGTCTGGTTCATCAGAAGTTATTGCTTTGTTCATGTATTTTGGTTTCATTCTGAGTCGTAGTTAACTGAACGTTTCTGCTTCACAAAAGCTTCATATGATACTGTTATTCGCTCATGAAAGCATAAAGTTTTGCACTACAAGCAACTATATACTCATCGTGCATGTGTTTGTGATCAAGGATGTCAAATGGATTAAGCACCAGATTCATCAGTGAGCTTCTTGATCTTAGTTGTGGAGGATCCTCAGTTTCCGTATTTGTTTTCTGGATTTTCATAATGTGAATGAAGAATATAGAGCTTAAGTATTACTCAATCATGTGAAATCTTTGATCTTTAGATTGTATCTTGGAAATGGAACCTGTACTACCCATTCATTTATCTTGCTAATACAATAATTAGAGTGGAAGTACTTTGATAGAGAACAATTTATACTCTGTGGATTTCTTGTCTATACTCGACTACAATAATAGAAGGATATGTGTGTCATAGCGGTGGCCCGGTGGCAGTAAATTCCATTGAGTAGCAACGTTGGACCACATTGGAGGCCCACTCATGGTCCCACACTCTCTCAAGACATGTGCTGCAAGATGGTAGACCAGTACCGCACCCACTTGGACTCTTAGATTATGTCTCCCAAACTAGAACTTGGTCACTTAGAATGAGAAGGTCTTCATGATCATTAAGCTTTTACCCTTCTCCCAGGTGAAGTTAGTTGTGATGTATTATTTACTACATCCCTGCACTATACAAAAGGTTTCCACCAGTATATCAACATCCTATATATACTTTTGAGTCAGTTGTTATATCAGATAAAAGGGAGAGAGTTTGATGAATTTGCAAGTTCCAAAAGTAGTTCGTCAAGTTAACTTTAGAGGAATTCGAAATGACAGACCAAATTAGGAAACCAAGGTTTTCTTTCTTAATAATACTTATGGAGAAAGCACATGATTTAAGGAACACCACCCCCCTTCAATTCGTAGTAGTATAGATTAGTAACTATTCTGTAAATCCTATACAAGTCCATAGTTTTTCCTAAAATCATTTAAACTTATATTAGATTTATTAAAATGAAAAATTTACCTTTTGGCCCACCATTTTATCCATAATTGTAAAGAAAAGACAATAAGGTTTTAGAAGCTATAGAAGGAAATGGGATTGGCACACATAAAGATATGAAAAGGTTGAGTAGAAGATTAGAGGAGAGAAGAAGTAGGAGTACTGTGAAAAATGGTACCTACAATTTACTAAACACACAAATTAATCTGCCAGATGATGCCACACTGCTAAAATTTCTCTAATCCTCTCTTCAATTTGGATAGTATAGATTCATCTGGATCTAAACTAAAACTTGTTAAGAGTGATACAAGAGTTAGATAGTTTCTGTTCATTCATGGTGCCCTGGAATTAGAAGATGAGTCTTAATCTACCTAGGATTCATTAGAGTCAGAAAATGAATGAGTAATTTGAGTTACGTAGTATTATCATTTGAGAAAATTTTGGATAGCAACTATCACATTAAATCTCAAAAATCTAATAGTCAATTTCAACAAGCTAACAGCCCCTTACATTTTCCATCCCTTCTCAACAGTTCCTTGGGGTATGCTCCGATAGCAGTAAGGATGACTATTGTTGTTGTAGTGGTGAGCAAGCCTTGAAATTTTGTCTAGAATACCTTTTGAAGCATTTGCAATTTGCTTGAGATAGCTGAACCCTTTGGAAGTTGAGAAACAGGAAAAAAAAAAAACATCAGTAGTCCAACCTCTATGAGCTGCAGAAAAGTTACCAGAAGTTCCAAAGTGCCTCTGCAAGCACACTTTGGTAAGATATTGAATCATCCATTGTCTGAGTTGATTCAATATCCAGATGCAAAGTTAAATCACTAATCCATAAGTTTCACATATTCGGGTGTCATAAAAACATTGGTTAAGCATGGACCCTAAACATATAGAGAGACAACACAAGTGCAGGTGAAGGACTGATTTTAAGTGAATATCTAACTGCATTATTATCAATCTGATGGTCAAGATCCACTTAGCCATCAGTTAGTGATTTAAGCGAAGTAACTCATGTAAGTCTTAGACACGAAGAAGAAGACTGGTCTTTTAGTTCAAACATGAGTGTTCTTATATTTGAAGCAAACTACCATTATGAGAAGAATCTCAACTTTTGAAGAAATTATGAGTTAGATTCAGTTTCAAAATTATTTTCTTTGCTTCACAAAATCTCTTTTTTATCTGGTCTGTTATTGCTTAAACTTATGGGATAATTACACTTAGACCTCTTCTGAAAATGCTAAATTACACTTTTCCTCAAAAAAAGTTTTGAATTCTCAATTTATACGAAACCCCCTTTCGTTAGGGTTTGGACGGAAAATACTCATGAAAGCAAAGAAAAATGCACAAATATTCAATTTTGTTCCTCATGTAACATTTTTATGTATATTTTTTTACTTATAAAGGGATAAATGTAATATACATACGGAGTCAGGTTAACACTATTATATTTTTTTCTTGCAAGTACAAAATTATTATATAAAAACATTAAATGATGTGTACAATCGGAAATTTATGCAATTTTTTTGGCTAACATAAGCATTTTTCGTCCAAATCTTAATAAAAGAGTGTGATGTGTAAACGGAGAATTTTGGAGGGGGTGTAAGTGTAATTTCAAAACTTCTTTGGGGAAACTGTAATTTTGCATTTTCAGAGGGGGTCTACGTGTAATGCTAAAATTTATTTCCGAAGGCACAAAATCTAGATGTTTGTTTTTCATTTTCTAACGTTGCTTGATGAGTTTTCTTTCAAGAATAATGACAGAATTCATTAAGTTTCTCCTGATATTTATTATTTTTTTGCAGTAGAAGTTAAATTATCAGTTGCTCATCCAGTAAACATCCAATTTGAGTTTTCTTTTGAGCGAACAGCAAAAATACACATGATCTTTCTGTCCATTGTTAGCCTAGTCAGAAAACATTTAGCCACAACTTACTAATTTGTAAAATTTAGCGTCATTTGAAAACAAGTGGGGATGGTTGTGGTTATCTTACAATTTTACTGTATCTATTAAGATCAAAGGTAAAAGGATAAAAGAATACTGTAGGCAATTTAATTTGGTTGAGATATATAAAATATTTCCTCCAATTTATGCCATTTAGTAAAATAAACCCATTTGAGAAGCCAAAATGCAATAATTAGGTTTCAATAAGAAATAAAATAGGGTTTTAATTCTCCATGGGTATAGGATGGGTAGAAAGTGTTAGTGCGAATAAGGTTCCCCATCTATAAATGATCATAGCTGTTAAATATCAGAGATGGGATAAAGACGAGTGGCTTCCTTGGTTGGCAGCTCCAGAGTTGCTACTTCATGATCAAGATTGAAGCTTGCAATCTATTGGGAAGTACGTATCACAAGATATAAAGAGATGCTTTGAGAATCTTGGGTAGTTAGAAAAATGCTACCAATGAACCCAAAATATTAGTTCTTACATATATGATAGCTGATTGGCATGGAGTTAATACTACTGCAACAAAGTCACAAAAGTAGGGAATGGTCATTCTTATTAATAACTTCAGGAGAATCCTGAAGATGGCCCAGTAGCTGGAACAACAAGCGAGAATTCTGCATCCTGGACTCATTAGCATCTGTTTATCATCTTTAATTGGCGAACGATTGTCATTCTACCTTCCTTACAAATGAGTCCAAATTATCTCCCTTAATTCATGTGGACATAGCAATCGACACTAAATGCTTGATGTCCCACAATAGGCTTTATCTAGCAACTGTTTTGCCTCTACACTTCGTATAAATAGTTAGTTACTGGAGAACTCTAAAATTCTGTGTCACGATCCTTGTGTGATGTCACATGCCTAATGGATGGGACATTGCAAGCTAGTAGATCCTTCACAATTATGCCTTTGACAATTTAGTGTGAGAGTTCTTTTTATAAGTAAATCCATCACCTCATATCAGGTTTATTTGAGCTTCCAATACTTTTATAGTGCACCCCTTCCATCTCAAAAAGAATAGTTAGATTTCTGCTTTTGTTAATCCATATTTAATATCTTCAAGAGAAGGCAAATATGCACTAAAGCATCAACTACACCCTGCAATTTTGGTTTGACTAGATGAAAATAAATCATTGTATGCTTGGGTGGTTGAACAAAAGAAGAAAAAATGAGCAAACTGCAGACCACTCAATTTAAGCAACAGTTGCACCTACGCAGTTATGGAGGCGCACATGTTGCATCTGGACAAGAAATGGTTCTTGATATTATACTTGATGGATTTGGTGCTGTGCTTGTAACATCTTTTTTCCTTGTTATACATTAAACAAGTTACTCTCCTTAGTGACTGAATGAAACATTCATTAAATGAGGAGTATCCTACCCCTTAACCTCATTTGTTTCAATTCAATATATATAATTGCATTACATCTTCATGGGTTGTTTTAATTCTTGAAGTCTCAATGACTTTTGCAGTGGCCCATCAAGGTTCGATTGGGACCAGAATGCTCAAGCTTGGATTTATAGACGAACAAAAGAAAACCTGATTCAAGTTTTAGAAACGGAGTTGGAAAAGCTGTGTGGACAACCTATTAGTCTTTCTTAAGTTTCACTAAATAACATTTCATTTACGTCGAAGTTTTTTGTCTCCAGAACACATTGTCATACTTTGAGCACTTGCACTTAGCCCTCCTTTTCTTTTCACCATGTTTCCCCATTACATATTGCAGCCTCACATCTTCATCACAATCGCAGGCTATGTTCATAGCACGGCAACAAATTATATGCCAGAAACTCAAAAGAGCAGGGGCTTGAATGCTGCCCATGAGCTCCGTTATATCATGGAAGTTTTGGTACGTGTTAAACATTACGAGAAAGTGTTCTAAAAATGATGATACCATGCTATGTAAGAAATATTCTTGCATAATCAAATTGGTCATCGATCATCTGAAATATCGAATTGTTGTGGATGACAATATTCTCTCAGTCCTAGACATGACTGGTAGGAAGAACCATTTCATGATTTGCACTTGCGAAACGAAAGATGAAATAATACTGCACATTTGGTATCTATATGTGGTGGAAATATTTTCAGAATCTCGCATACAATAGCTGTCTATGTACTGCCTGGCTTGTAGTCTGTCTGGCATATATTGAAGTCTGCTCCTGCTTTCCCTCCTGATCATCACATCATAAAAGATACTTTCCTTGTAGCATCAAATAATAACCTCAACCTTAAGCATCTCTGCCAGCCACTTCTTTAGGACACCACAAATGTTCAATTTCCGTCTCCCTGCATTAAAAGAACTCCTGCCCTTTTGATTTAATGCATAAGGGTAAATTATGAGATTCTTTGGATTTGACATAATTATAATATTTTTTTATTATTTGCAAAAACTATTAATATTCCCAAAATTTTAATGACCGTTCAACAATTGGCTCAACTTGTTTGTCTTTTTCATCTGTTTTTATGGTGAACTGATAAAAATATTTCTGTACATTATAAATTATAATTTTATTTATTTCAAAAAAATAAATTTTGTTTATGGATCGAGTGGACAATATCTTCGTAATTTTTTAAATTTTTTCATTCATCTCGTCTGAATTTTTTTTATAATTTTCATTTTCTTCAAAAAAAAATCAGCAAAGGCAAAGTTTATCATTTCAGAGGTTATTGGTAATTTTTCAAATAACGAGAAATATTCATAATTATGTCAAATTTTAAGATAGTATAATGTAATTTTTCAAACAATGAGGGAATATTTGTAATTATGTCAAATTTTATAGGAGACGTACCTTAAAAGTTATAATCGATAGTGATTTAAATTTTTAACAAATAATGGTAGTTCTAAATAGCATATATGTTCTTTTTGGGAGCATGGTAAGTTCGTTAAGGGTACGTTTGGCTGGGGTGAGAAGTGAGAGTATAAGAGAAGTGATAGTAAAAATGAATATATAAGAGATAGTTTGACTTTTGGTTAGTGAGACGAGATGGTGGATAAGTAAAAATCGATATATATGAAACCATTTTGGAGTCTAATTTTTTTCTGTTCAAAATTGGGTGGAGAATAAAAATATAAGATCAAAAAGATTAAAGAATATATATTTTATTTTTATTTACTCTATTATCATATATATATATATATATATATATATATGCACAGAATATAATTTTTCTCCTCTTTTCTGGTAATATCGTACATAATTGTCAAAGAAAGATAACATCCCAGAAAAACTACTGCATTGAAGTCAACAATGAATATCTTTCTTGTTTGATAAATATTTTTATTAATAAGGTTTTTATTATATACTAAAATTGTATTTGTATAATATTTAATTTGTTTATTTTCTAATACAAGATAAAAAGAATGGTTATTAGTAAAATTACAAAAAATAATTTTTTCTTCTCAATCTATTTTTCTTGTACGAAACAAGTAAAAGTATTTGAAATTTTCCTTCCAATCGTACCAAACAGCTGGGAGGAAAGTTATTATTTTTTCCCTCTTTTTATTTATTTATTTATTTTTACTTAAATCAAACGAACCATAAAAGTCAACACCCGATAGAAACATTATGTTGCACAAGGTTGAATTCAACTACAGGATCAACCATCGACGACTCTTGTCCTGAAGGTTATAAACCAACAACAAAAACACCAGGAATGCAAATTTCAAAATGAGACAATGGTGCAAAAACTTGTGGCCCTAGCGCAAGATCCATTGTTTCATGTATGGCAAGCACAAAAATAGGAAGTATTGGAGATATTTAAGGAAGTCCCACATTAGCATTCACGCATTAATACATTTGAAGAGATACATTTTCACCATTATAAGGATAGTTTAGTTCGAAAAAAATTATTTGACCTGCAATAAATCAATAATCAGTCAATCGATGATAAACGTCAATTCTCATTCAGTTTTTTTGTTAAAATAAAAAAAATTAGTGAATTTGACTATTGGAGGGATGTATTGTTAAATGGAAGCAAATTCCAAAGGTGTTAGATGTAATTTTTCAAATCACAGAGGGTTTACGTATAATTACACCAAACCTCAAGAGAGGGAAGTCTACTTATCCCTACTTTTTTTTTAAAACACATTGATTTGAACCTCATGATTAGCTCAATTACAATATCTACTATTTCTCTTGTACCGAAAGTTATAGTTATTGTACAGATCAATAGTGTTATACGCAATAAATCGATTCGAACCCACAATAAATATAATTTAATTACAGAATCAGACATCGACGACTTTTATATCGACAACAGAAACACGAAAAACGCAAATTTCGAAATGAGACAACAGTGCAAGAACTTGTGGCCCTAGCCCAAGATCCATTGTTCCATGTATGTATGCAAAGCACAAAAATAGGAAGTATTGGAGATATTTAAGGAAGTCCACGTCAGCATTCACTCACCAAGCATACAAAGCATTAGTTGAGGGGTCATTGTCAAAAACACAAAGAATTGAGGGCCAGAAATGGAATATTATTAAAGTGAGCAATTGGAGTCCCCATAATATCTTTGATGGTTGTTGAGAGGTACAACAAATTCAGCCCACACAAAACTAACCACCACCCCTTTTCCAAACAACCATTTTCCACCACAAGTAGAGATGCCCCTATTTTCATCATTCTTTGCTTCCTTTTCCCCTTTTTTTTTTTTTTTTTTTTGTCCTTTCAATAAATTCCTTTAATTACACTCCAACTCCTACATCTTTTATTGTAATCTATACTAATATATATATACATATATATATAGATTTTTCTACACTCATAAATAACGAGCAATTTATTCTCCTGTGATATTAAAAATGAGCACATTATCTCTTTATGAAAAAAAAATATAGCAATTTACCCCCCTTACTTTTAAAATGAAGTAATTTACCTCCTTATATAGGTAAATTGTTTCATTTTAAAATTGTTGTATTTTAAAAAATACAGGGAGGTAAATCGCTGTTTGTTTTTTCATAAGGGGGTAATTTGCTCATTTACAATATCACAAGAGGGTTGCTTGCATTTTTTTTCTTTTTAAAAATAACGAGTGTATCCCTAATTAAATAATCTTAAAGATTCGTTATAATTACTGCACTAGTTCTTTTATTGTGTCAATAATAACTTAAATTAATTTTTTTATTTATTTATTTTCAATATAATTTCTTAGTTCGTGTATTTTATTTTACTTTATAATTTTAAAATATAAAAATTTATTTATTATATGTATGTAAGAACGCACGTGATAGTGATAGTTTATAGTATGCACGCAGAGACAATATGATAGGACCACTAGTTTAAAATAATAGGAAGAGTACCAAAAAATTGTACTATTTGTATTTATTGACATTTTAGGGCATGTGGGCTTACCAAGAATTTCCCTTAACCACAATTTAATTTATAGGCCTTTTATTGCACATTGAAGTTTTTATTATTAGTGACCAAAAAAAAAATAAGTGATGATATTAAAATTATCACTAATTATATATATATATATATATGTATATATATATATATATATATATTAAGTGATAAATGTCTCTATTTTGTTTGCTAATGTGATTTTCATAATTAGATTATAACTAATGATAAAAAAAAATGTGCATAAAGTTGTTACGTAATATTTTAGTGACAACTTGAAAATTGTTTACTTAATATTTTTTTTAATAATATTAGTTTTTGTTGTACTGATTCTGAGCAATATTTTAGAATATATTACAGAGAATATAATTACGCCACATTTATAAAATGTTTATTTTAAATAAAATAAATAACATAATTTTACGGGCGTGAATAGACTAATTCTACGGTAAAAGATGCAATAGTATTTGAAATAAAATATTCATTTGGATTTTTATTCTGCCAAATCTAAGTATGATTTATGATGTTCTAATTTAGATTGAAAAAAAAAATAGTTTTTTAAGAAATAAAAGTTGGAAAAATCAAAATCTTTTCATATATTTTATAGTGTTGTTTCTTATGAAGTCATATTATTATTTGCAATAAAGGGATGCTATTGAAAACAAATATTCTTTTTAATAATTTGGAATATTACAATAAATATCTCAAAAAAAATTATAGTAAAATTAGAGGTTTGTTTGGCTAAATTTATTTAAAAAATTTATAAGTTCATATACTTCATATGATATCATATCATATTTTAAAATAAGCTCTTAAAGTAATTGAAAAAAAATAAGATTTTGAAACTTATAAGAGGTTCATACTGATAATTTTGTGAAGAATATTATTAAAATCGAAGAAATTTGTTAATTTTTTTTAAATAAGTCAAAATTTAAGAAAAAAAAAGCTTATAACTTTCTAAAATTTTATTTTCAAATCTTATAAATTTATCCCAAATGATATCTAAGTCGTTTTGTCCAGTATTTTCTGTCTAAACTATCTCAAAATAAATAATAAACTTCGTCTCTTCCATCTCAATCACTAATTCTGAGGAAATATTACAAAAAAAGATTTAAATTTTTTTCCTATTTGTTTATTTTTCAGTGAATGATACGTATTTTCAATTTTATATAAGTTGTCGTGTGAAAATGATTATGAATTTATTTAGGAATATTATATTTTTATATTAAATTGCAATATCAAATTAATATACTGTATAAATAAATATATTTTTACTTTCTTATTGTTTCAAAAACTGAAAATTAGAACATAAACAAACAGTATGAAACTTCAATAATTATTTTAAAATTCCATATGGAATTAATTATCAGAGAGGGGTTAAATGCAATTTATCATCTGTGATATGTGAAATGAGCAAATAATTTCTATAAAAAAAAGGAATTAGCAAATTACCCCATGTATTTTAATAAATGAAGTAAATTATCCCTATTAATGGTTTAGATAGGGAGTAATTTACTTCATTTTTCAAAACACAGAGAGCAATTTACTATTTTATTTTTCATATCACAAGTGGATAAATTGTATTTTTCCCAGTCATAGAGAAAGAGAGAGAGAGAGAATGAATGAAGCGTGTTGAAATGAATGGAAAGTAGTAGTCGTTGATGTGGTTTGAGCGACTAATGGTGAGAATGAAGTCGTGAAACAGAGGAGTTTGGATGAGAGGAGAGTGAGACAGCTCAGACTTACGTACGTCTTTCATTCACATCTATAAAAGTCAGAATCTTCAACAGTCGCAGCGAAAGCTTAAACCACAAAAGAAGCGATTGCGTCCCTCCCTTTTATTATTCTAATCAATCAAATTATTAAAATAATAAAAATATCTCCTCCTATGTTTTAATTAAATAAAGCTCAATTGAGATCCATTTTTTTTAAAAAAATAAAAATAAAAATAAAAAACTTTGTTCGGCTTTATTTTCAGCTTCCGATACTTTTAAGTGGGTTTTTATTTTTGTACGAGGTAAAATCACGACGACGAGTTTTTCAGAGATTTGACATAGTTACGAATATCATTCATTATTGATAAAATTACAAATACCCTCCTCATGTTTAATGAAACTGCGTAATTCTTGGATGGAGATTTGAATGTCAACTTTATCCTTGCTGTATTTTTTTTAAAAATAAAATTATATAAAAATCAAGCCAGCGAACGATAGCACAACCCCATTCGGACCCCAACCCCCATCACCGGCACTACCTCCTCCCAATCGCCTTTGAAAACGGATCGATTTCGATCGCACCAAAGCGCCCAACAAACTCTGAGAAACTTGGCAAACTCTGCACTGTCCAGCCCCACGTGAGCCCGTTGAATCCATGCGTCCACGCCAAGACCCTCACGACTCCGTTTGGCTTTTTGTAATAATTTTTTTATACAAATAAAACACGATGAAATGAAAATATGTTTGAATTAATTCCATTTGAATTGATTGATTTAAAATTATATATTTCAAATCCCAAATAGCAAATTCAGTTGAATTTGTTTGGATAATTTTAAACTTAAAAGATTTCAGATCATTCAATTGCAAATTTGAATTATATTTTATTAAATGTTGATGGATTTTAAATTCTTTTATCATCAAGTCATTTGAAAATCCATTTTTTAAATCCTTACATTAATTCAAATATAGCCTAAGATATTTTATGACAATTTCTTGTATAAAAATACGCGATAAAATTGATTTTTTAAAACAAACGGTCCAATCCCAAAAAAAAAAAAAATAAATCCAAACAAACATGATCTCACAATTTCGACCAAATTATCAAATACTTCGAAACTAATTTAATAACATTTAATATTTTATAAGTTTTATATATACGGACTTATAAGATCTTCCGTATACATTCAACCAAGCACTTTTTAAATCGCTACTGTTTTACTTGAATGCCACATATTTAAACTTCGACAACGACCCAAAACTCATAATTTTATACGGATATATTATGAACAGTCAATAATAAATCTATAATATTCAATTAAACGCAAAAAAATGCTCGATTGTTAAATATTTTAATGAGGTTTTCATAATAGAATTGAATAATATCTCAATAAATTTAAATAAAACAAATAATTTAATGATATTTATTTAAATAAATAGCAATAATCACAATAGATTTGATCCAACTTTACTTTGTTTTTTTCCCTAATAAAAAAAAGGGGTCATGGGAATGTGTGATTGTCATGCAATGGAAATTGGTGGATGTGTAGCAACTGCAGTCTTTGTTGAATCAGTATTTTTCACATAGTTTATGACTTTTTCTTTTTAGAAAAATCTCAATTAAGCTGTCAGCATCACTTTATCAGATGTTTTGGTTCATTACTCCATTTTTTTAAATTGATCTGATGAAATTTTCAGGTTGCTTTTCCCTTTGATTTAAAAATAATAGGGATAAATTACATTCACATCCCTAAAATTAGTTTAAATTGCATTAATATCTCTTATCTTTTATAAAATTATAGTTACACTCCCTGAGAAATATTGTGTAAGTATTGCAGTTGAATAAGTGTAGCTGTAATTATAATTATAACGTTAGGGACTGCAGCTGTAATTTTGCAAAGATATGATGAGTTTGTGTATTTTAGTTTAATTTCAAAGGGTGTTAATGTAATTTAGCCACGTAATAGTTATATAATTTATACGAAAATATTTCTTTTCATAATTAAAAGAGTAAGAAATAATGATGTTATAAATTCCAAAAGAAGTACTAAAAATATAAAATAATAAATTTATTAATACATCTAAAAATTAAATAAATCTTCATATATGTTTTTATTTTTTAAAAGAAAACCCATAATTGTCGATCGTACGCTGCACTAACACTTGTTAGTTCTGTAGGTAATATGAATCAACTTTTAGTTAAATAATTATGGGTTCGTTTTTTTTTTTTTTTTCCGAGCAAAAAAAATTACGTTCATAGGTAATTTATAAAGTACCATTATAAATTATCGGATAAATTTTTTATTGCAATCCATTTTGCATCATTTATTTTATTTTATATATCCGTTAAGTGTATAAAATTAATTACGTTATCAATTTTATCGAAAAAAAAATTATACACGCAGCATGTGCACGAAAAAATGTAATAAAAGATGCAACAAAAATCCCAGTTCAATAAATAATAGGTAATACATAAGTACTCTTATAAACGATTTATGGTTCCAGACATGCATTGTACTTAAGGATCGGAATTGAAATTACTCAAATTTTATTTTATTTTAATTTTTTTTTGGGGGGTATCAAAATAAAATCTTATGGGAAGGTTGATTTGTTTCCAAGTAATGGTGTGTGAGATTTTGCTGATGAGGACAAAGACAAGTGCGTGTGTGTGGGCGCCTACGTGCCTCGGTGTAGACCGTTTCCAATTGTGAACGGCTGAGATTCGATCTCAGCTCGTGGCCGCCGATGAACCGCCTTCACCTTCAATGTTACGTAACCTCAAGGAATTACACTTTCCTTTGATAAGGTTTGGTAATTATATTTAGATTTTTTGTAATTTGAGAAATTATATTTAGTACGTTTGAGGTTTAATTATATTTGTATAACAAATAAAAGTTTCTTTGTTAATTAAAATTTACTGAACTTGCAGATATTAAAAAAAATTGCGAAAAAATTTGTATTTACTTCCAATTGACTTATTGCTGATATCTTGCAGGTCAAATAAATATTCTTATGATCAAATTGCTCTCATATGTCTTCACACGTTAATTCATGAGAAGAGGTATATCTTCACCGTTATAAAATGTAGTTTAGTTTGAAAAAAATTATTTGACCTGCAATAAGTCAGTAATAAGTCAATCGAGAGCAAATATCAATTTTTATTCACTTTATTTTGTTGATATCAACAAATTTTGGTGAATTTTTATTAACAGAAAGACTTATTTGTTAAATGAAAGCAAAACTTCAGAGGTGCTAAATATAATTTTTCAAATTATAGGAGGATTACGTGTAATTACATCAAACCTCAGAGGAGGCGAGTGTAATTATTCCTATCCTTAATTTGGTTTTATTTTTACAATTTTTAGGGTTTTTTTTTTTTAACATACATGATTATATCATCGTCTCGATACCAAACACTTTATTAGTTCAGTCAAAATATTAATGCAACTAAAAACAATAATCAAATTATATAATTTAACATAAAAGTAAGACAAATACAGATTTGTCCAGTGAGACTCAAATTCATGACTTCAATTTGTTCACGAGACCTCAGTTGTAATCACGAAGTTAAGACATCATTAATTTTTAATTTTTTTTAAAAGATGTGTTTTTGTATATGTAAAAAAATGTAGAAAAAAGATGTGATTCAAATATATTTTTCTGTAATTATTAACAATATCATATTGGTATATTATTAACTTATAAATTTATGAAGACAAATAATAATAATAATAATAATAAAAACAGTAAATTAAAATGTTTTCTGCGGTACATATGAAAACACAGATTATTAAATTTAAGCAGATGAAAATTGAAATTTGAGAATGAAATTTTTATAATTTTTTAATTTATCTAGCACAAGAATAAGTGGATTAATTAGTACTATCACACACTAGAAAAAAAAAAAGATTATTGGCTATAATTTTAATAATTATAAACTAAAAATCATGATAAATAATTTTTATTGATCACGATTAAATAAAACTAATGTAAGAATATAAATTTTCCACCAAGAAAAAATTATTTTTCGTGGCTCTTTATTTTAGCCACCTTCAGAGATATCACTGTCGACAACCGTTGTATGGCCGTGGTCGATGACTATTTGCTACAGTAATTTTATTTTTAATCATGATAATTAGGTTAAATGTTGGATTTTTTTTAGTGATAATTCAATTATTTATTTTTATTTAATTGTTTTTGGCTTAATATATTGATTCGACAGAAAAACGATAATGAATTGCTAGCTTAAAATATATAAAATGAAATAAATCAAAATTAGAAGGCAATAAAACTAAGATATTGAAATCGTTTTGTCATAAAATTGTACACTATGTTTGTTTTTATTTTCAAGTTATCTCCGGAACAAGTCAAAACGTACCCAATATTTGCCATCATTCAGAAACACCTTATCTAGGTGTTTTAAACTGTTTTAACATAAATACATACACATATATATAAATATATATAAAATATATATGATTTGATAATGAATAGTAATTTTTGTCTCCCAAAACGAAACATTAAACATACAATACTTATTTTAAATTATCTCCAAAAATAAATCCAAACATACATACTATCTCTAACATTAAACATACAATACTTATTTTAAATTATCTCCAAAAATAAATCCAAACATACATACTATCTCTAACACATACTTATTTATCTTTATTTTTCTCTCTCTATCTCCACAAAACACTTGAAAAATGAATCCAAATATTATGGTAATTTCTTGTGTTATTTACTTCACGTATTGGTTAGTTGGTATGTAATGATTAGGCGGTGTTAAAAATCAATTATTGATTCGTATACTATTTACTAATAATTAGTAATAATTGATTCAAGAAAATCATATCAACTGCCATTTTGGGCAATGGTGTGTGTGTGGAACAATATATATAAAGAAAATAATTTATCGTATTAATTTTTTAAATACTTAAATTTGGTCCTTTATGTTTAAAAAATTTAATGATTTTAATATTTTTTTGCTTCACATTTCTCTCTCACGCTATTTATTACAATTTATAATTATAATTTATCCTCTTCACAAATATCTTTATTCTTATTATCCACCCCAACATTCTTTCTATATCACATGCTAATTAATATATATATTAAGGTCACATTTAATGGCGTAAAAGAATAAGTTTATATATATTAAGCAAACCATATTTTTATCATAATAAATTTAGAGGGCGATTGCATGTTTACAAAATAGTAATAAAACTTTTTAAAATTTGACATTTCTATCCTCTTATAATCATATTTATTCAAACACTTTAAGACGCATGAGCTTATCAAATCGTGATACTAATAACTAAAGCACACTCATATGTATACATAATTTAAACTTTTTATAAAATTAAATAAAAAATTTAAACAAATAAATAACTGATCACAATAAATTAATATAAAATTATTGACAGACTTAATTTATTGATATTAAACAAATTAGTATGTTCAAGAATAATTGTGCCCAACAATTTTTTTTTTTTTTTGGTATATGTAGATTTTATTAATAAAACAAGATCGTAATATTCAACCGGTGATTTCTCCCTCAACAAGCCAAGTGATACGCCGTAATCTATATAACGCACATGAACTAACAGAACAAAATAGTCATTTTTAATATTAATTGTTATGTAACAATGATTTTATGTCTATATAATAAATAAATTTTGTATGTATTTTGAATTATATTAAAAAACAACATGATAAATAAAAATAAAATATATATAAATAAATGATTCAATACATTACATTAAAAGCAAAAAAAGATGAAAGAAAAAAAAACTAATCTATCAATTAATATAAAATTTAACAAATTAAATAAACTGACTATTTTATTGGTTGAAGAACATTGCAAACGTAAAAAATTTATGTAGCAGTGTTATTATCCGTCATTTGTGATTATTAAAAAAAAAAAAAACTTTTTTCAAAAAAATTATATATATAAATATATCACTTTGTATTGTTCTTTAAACTTCTCAATAAGCCTCATCCAAATTCTAGTAGAGAAATTACCAAAAAAAAAACAAAAATAAAAAGGTTACACAAGAAACAACATTAACACAGTCATGGTAGATACAAATGACGAAATGCTTGTAAACTCTTAGCTAATCCAAATCCAAATCCAAACTCCAACTCAACCCGACCCGCTTGGTGGTAACTGAAAACTTACCATAAACCCGATACTATATCTGAATAACTTGGTGTTAGTGAAGGAGATCAGTACTCAATATCTAACGGCTAACAAATGTTGCAGAATTTATCAGATCGACGGTCCTGGGAACATGCATACCTCGGCCATTCCTGTACCCGACTCCTTTTCTTCCTGGTGTAATCTCCTCAGAGAATCCAAAATCCCCGATCCACACGAGTCGGCCCGACCCAGCTCGGTTTTCTGGATCTTGTGCAGCAGCGACGTCGTTTTTCTTCTGGATACCGATGAGTCCTTCGCACCCGCCGCCTCATTCGCCGGGGCATCCGGTGGCGGATGAACAGAGGTATTTAGCTGATAAGATGAGCAGCCTTGATCTTCCTGCCGTTACAGAAACAAATCCTCACCGTTCATCATCCAATTAATGAAGAATAATCTGAAAAACATGAAGAAATTCGCTTCTCCACATCTGAATCTTTTTCTTTTGATTTTGATTTTATGGGTAAAAGAAGAGAAAAAAGAAGGAAGATTCATACATCGGGCTGAAAATTCGAAGAAACATTCTCGATCCTGCGTCGCTTCCTCGAAACCGCCACTTCTCCTCCGCTTACAGACTCTTCGCCGCTCGAACTACTCTCCACGGTCGGTGGAGGCGACCACGGCACCACCTGATTCTCCTCCACCACCTCCTGCCGTTCCCCCATCTCCTCGTTTTCTTCACCGATTTCATCACCCCTCCTTATATAAACGCATTGTTCGCAGACGGAGACGGTGGGTCCCAGCTTGGGGCCGGATGCGGACCACGGCATCGGCGATTGGCACACGTGGCAGAGCAGGTTCCTGGAATGCCGCGCCACCAGAAAGTTGGCGGAGTGCACCTTGGCGTCGCAGTCCCAGCACAAGCTCGCTTGGTCCGACTCGCAGTGCATCCGCGCCCTCCCTTTGCACAACTCACACCTCTTCATCTCTCGAGCCCACGTGAAATCCTCCTTCACCACTGCTAGACAAAATCCCGGGTCCGTTCAAGAGAAACAAACGGCGAGGAAGACGATCCCAAAAATCTAAAGGAAAACGATTGGGAAAGGAAAGATGAGAGAGAAACCGATAAGCGATGAGAGAGACAGAGAAAGTAGGGGATGGGAAGACGAGGCGAAGAATAAAGAGGTAGTAGCTATTTGTTTAATTCAACTTGCAGTCAACAATCATAAAACATCACAACTCCC
>NC_026149.1:14865357-14904752 GCF_000512975.1 Sesamum indicum
CCCCCCCCCCCCACCCCACAAAATGACGAAATTACCCTGCTAGTGCCCGCAGCTGTCCTACTTGCTTTGTAACAGTTTCTTTTTTTGCTTAGATGATACTTTTATTATTTTGTAACAATTAATATGGTAGAAGTGCAAACAACTCTCTTGTAATATTAAAAATGAGTAAATTATCTCTTTATAAAAAAATAAATAACGATTAACTTCCCTATATTTTTTAAAATACAACAATTTAACCCCCTATGACTTTTAAAATAAAGCAATTTACCTCCTTATACAGGAAGGTAAATTGCTTCATTTTAAAAAGTATGGGGGGATAAGTTCAACTTAAATAATTAGAAAGTAAAATAATTTGTAATATTAAATTATAAACTCTTATTTTAAATGATTACAAAAATCTCCATAATAATGCTCTAACTATCCCATGCAAATTTAAATAAATAAAGAACATAATCCTCCAATTACTTATCTTAGAAAAATAGTTTAAATTTAATTATTTTTAATGTAACTATATTTATTTAATTAACTATATTTTTAGATAATGATTCATTATGAAAAATACAAAATAACTCGATTAATTGACGGAAGTATTTGAATTCGAGAGAATCATTTAGAGAATAAATTTTAAATAACGGAGGTGAATCAAAGCAGATTCTAACCCTCGCTTCAAACGTATTGGGAAAGTGGTCCATCAATAGGTGGGAGCTAATGGACCACTTTATTAAAAGATTTTGAAATCTATGATTATTTTTTTTGAATTATATAATTCAAATAAAAATTGAATAATTTATAAGTTTTTATAATTTAAAATTATCCAATAAATAAAAAATATTTATTATGAGAAATGGGGTTATGGATAAATTGGTTTGTTGGTCGGGACAGCCTCCAGGGGTAAAGTGGGAATTTCAAGGGGGGATGGGTTGGGAAATGTGAATGGCATGAGAGGATCCCCCTGGGGAGATATTATTTTGACGGGGGAGGTTGTTGTGTGGCTGTAAACGACAGCGTACGAGGGGTGGGCGTGAATGGTGCAGGAGGGAGCCACGTTTCGGAACTCGAGGGAACAATGGGGATCGGTGGGCCCACAGGGTACGCTGCCTCCTCCCATTGGTGCAGTGCACAGGATATTTTTGATTGGTCCCCAATGACGTGGCGGCGAGAGGGGCGGGGTTTTGATATGATGACGTGGGTGATACTCTGCCCACTGACGGACGTTGGACCACGTGACGTGCACATGAGTCTGTCAGAATTCGGCGGGGCACTTCCTAGCATTTGGGCTAGGCCCTCATTTCAATTATTTTTGTGTGCTCGCTTAATAACCACAATTTTGCCGAGGCGGCATTTGTCTCTCTCGACCTCAAGATTTTGTGAGCCAATGTTTTAAAATCCAGCTCGGCCCGTAGGATTGGTTGTCCCAAGTGTCAGTCAGCCCATAAAACGGGTTGGTTGAAACCAAAATATTGGAGTCAATTTTTCTTTTTTTTTTTTCCATAAAAATCGTTTGATCAGTGGTTCAATCGATGAACCGTGTGACTCGATACCGGGTTGATTGAATTGATCGATTAACAATAAAGTGTAAATAAATAATAAAATCATTAATTTTTCTTCTAAAATGTATATTAATTTTTGTTAAGTACTCTAATTTTAGGTTATTTTTGAAAGTAATAGATTATTTCTAAAAAAAAATGTGCATTATTTCTATTAAATTGACATAATTTCTATTAAGGTTAACTATGTTACGTTATTTCTAAATATAAAATCCTAATTTCTCTTGTCAGTTAAATTTTGCTATTTCTGTTAGATTATTTCTGATAATTTAGTGTATCTATTTTTTTATTAAATTTGAGAATGTATAATATTATTTTTTGTATTTGATCTTTATAAGTTTGTTTTTAAATTTATTTTATATTGTGTATCTTATTCAACTACTAATGTCAAAGAAAAGCAGTGATTTCTTTTTAAAACCAAAGATAAATTGTTAAGTATATTAATATTATTTATTATTTAATATTATTTTTAAAATATTAATAATTATTTATAATATAAATACGATGTTACTGGTCTGACCATGATTGACCCAATGGTTGCACCAGTGACTCGTAACCCACTTAATTTTCCTGTTCAATGAATGATTTGAATTTCAAATCATTGACTGAGCATGTTTGCAAACGCTTATTTGAAGGATTTATAAATTTATTATTAAAAACTAGTAATGGTGGTACGTGATTTATTTATACTATCATAATGTTTTTTTTTATTATACTGCTATGAGCGGCCCAAGAGAGGTTGTGAAGCCCAAGCCAGGCCCCATCAACCCATAAGATGGTAGCACACCAGAGGATTCCCAAGTTCAGCCCAAGAAGGGGGCCCAATAAAACTCTTTCCAGACCTCAGGTCCACCTTCAAGACCCAGTTAAAACAGCCCAGGAGATGCCCAAGACTTAGGATTCCTAAACCTAGAAGGACTCCCAGTAGAGTAGAAATCCTCATGTAAAAGGAGTCCTCTCCCAAGCAAAGACGTGCTGGTGTTATTGATCAGCTAAAGATAAGATCAAATCATGTCCTATTCATAGGTATTTCGCCCCCTTTTCCAGAAATATAGGTAATGCACAACAAAGAGGGACGCCTCCTCTATAAATACTGGTACCACTCCCCCAACAGGGACCTCTTTCAAAAATCTGGAAATTGATTTCTATTCTTGCTGTAGCTATCAACTTGCATTCTAACCATAATTTTCTCATTAATTTCTTATTTATATCTTAATTTCTCATTACAATTTATTCTACAATCATTTATTCCTATATTCGAAACTAACTTGAGCGTCAGAGTTCTAACATGTTGTTTTGCAGGTTTTATTTTTCAAGCTCATTTGCTTGATCAACCCAAGTCCATTATCAAGATCCAAGCTCGTTGGATCCGTGTTAAAATCACACGCATGAAGTACCAAGTTTTGATTATTAAATTTACCTTTCATTTTATTTTCTCTCTTTCAAAAAATTTGGTCAGTTTAGTGATTTTAATATTTTTTTAATAATCTCAGATTTTTTTTCTCTCTTAACTACCCACTACCCCACATTTTTCTCTCATATTCTCTACATTTATTACAACTTATAATTAGAATTTGTTCTTTACAAAACTTTCTTTTTCTTTTATCATCTTATACCACATTTTTTTTATATGCTCGGGAACCGCGTGCGACAATAACTAGTATATATATGATGTGTTCAAAAATGCCGGTTCCAATAAAGATGGACTATGCTCAAATCTTGGGTCGAAGCAAATGCAAATCTTAAAAGGGAAACCTACCAAAAAGGCGTTAGCACTCCGACGCCCAAGTTAGTATCAAATTTAGGAGAAAAATAATTATAAGAAATAAAATATAATGAGAAATCATGATAGAGTAAGATATTTCGTGAGAGAAATCGTGCTAAGAGTGCAATTCGAATGCTAAAGTAAGAATAGAGAGTGATTTTCCAGATTTTGGAGGGAGTCCACGTAGAGGGATTGAAGGTGTCCCTGTTGATGGACTAAAGGTGTCCCTCTCATGGGGCTTGAAGGTATCCCTATTGAGGAGTGCTGAAATGAGAAATTGAAATAAAAATAAGGATTTCATGAGTAAAATATGGCAAAACACGAGTTGAGAGTTGTAGTGAAATAGCAAGATAGTTTCTAGCTTCTTGAAGGTCTATTTGTTGGGGGCTGCAGGTATCCGTGTTTAGGGGTGTTGCCGGTATTTATAGAGGGGGAGTCCCTCTTTGCAGTACTTTGGGGTAACCTGCATTTTCGAGAAAGAAGATGAAACTCTGGGGATAAGACACGATCTTATCTCCTCCTTGACTTGAGCAGCGTTTTTGGTTGGAGGAGGACTCCCTCTATATGAGGACTCCTTGCACGAACTCTTGATTTGCAAGAAGTCCTTCTAGGTCAAGGAGTCCAGCTTCTTGAGGGCGCCTCCCTTCCCCCAGGGTTGGGCTTGGAACGCATGCCTCATACCAGGCCTCCTTCTTAGACTGAGCCTGGTTATTTTTCAGCGGGCTATCCTCATCATGGATTGCTGGGCCTGGCTTGGGCTTTAGATATCTTCATGGGCCAAATTAGAGGGGGATGCCTTCAACTTTCTTCCTTTGCCAATCTATTTTTTTGGGGACACCCGCCAATATCGCTTGGCTGTCTACTTTCTAGTGTGCACCTGCTAAGGCCGTTCGCTTGTCTGTTTTTTGGGGGGCACCCGCCAACACTTGCCAGATCCTCTTGGGCTTATTAAGATGTTACGGGCCTCTCGTTTGTTTCTTCTTTTTGGATCATTTGGGCTTATTTGGGCTAACGTATTTTTATGCACATCAATAGCCTCCCCCCCTCTAATAAATGGAGATTTCGACACTTATTAGAGTAGAAATCTTCAAAGATGGGGTCCGAAGAATGAACTTTTCTTTTCACCTTCCTTTTTTTTTTGTGAATTCTTGCAAAGAATGTTAGTAGCATAATCACGCTTAAGATAAGAAGAGAGCTTACTTCATGCATGTATGGACAGGATATTTTAGGAGGGTGCCTCTGTGGAGGAGGCCTTAACTAGTGCCTTTTGTGACTACTTAGGTCTAGAGCTTTATTTTTCTGCAAGAGAATGTTACATAACAAAGGCATGCATATATTAGGAATAGATCTGACACGGAGCTAAGTTATTGTGCCTCCTTGGAGAAGGGCTTATTTGAGGGGGGCTCCTTCTTGGAGCAAGACTTAGGAACCTCGCTGGAGGAAGAATAAGGTGTCCATCAAGGCGTAGATGCCTCCGTGGGGGAGGGCTTAAGTGCCTGCATGGGACAGAGCTTACACGTCCCCCAAAGAAGGACCTAAGTACCTTCCTAAAGAAGGGTCTCTGTGCCTGTATGGAAGACAGGGCTTTTATGTCTGTGTGGAAGACATGACTTTTTATGACAGAGATGTCTTCTTCGTAAAATCCCTACAAGCAAACATATGTTAACACATTGAAAGGGGTAAAATAAATTTCCAAAATTATTAAAATAAAAAAACACTCCTTGAGGGAAAAATGTATGTAAAGATTTATTCGCTGAGGAGGATGCCTGCTTAGGGGCAAGGCTTATTCTGTGAAGGATGCCTGTTTGGGAACAGGGCCTACTTTCTAAGGGGGATGCCCCCTGGGTGCAAGGTTTTTTCTTTTTTTTTAGGGGATGCCTGCCTCGGGTGGAGTAGGTCCTCGTCCTCTTGTTCCTTGCATTTTCTATCAAGGACAACATTCTTGTACTCCCTAGCCTCCTCCAAGTTGATGTATTGTTCAGTTAGTGCTAGGAGATTGTAAAAATTAAGGGGGGACTTCTCAGTTAAAGATGTAAAGAAATCCCCATCTTGTAATCTCTACATAAAAACACAAATTAGTGTATAGATGTTGCAGTAGAGACCTCTAGGACCGCTAAATTAAAGCGTTGAAGATACTCCCTCAGTGATTCCCCTTATCTTTGTTGTAAAGAGAAAAGGCTCATAATTGTCTTCTGACATCGCTTACTACTGACAAATTCATGGAGAAATAGAGAGTGAAATTCTCTGAATGATTGGATGGATCCCAAGGGCAATTGATTGAACCACTGTTGGGCCAACCATGTGAAGGTTGTTATGAACACACGGTTTTTGACGTTAAAGAAGAGCAACACTTTCAAAGTTAGAGAGGTGCTCCTGCAGATCAGTGGTTCCGTCGTACTCCGACAGGTTGGGCTTTTTCCAGTTGAGGGGGAGTTCGTCTTCCATGATCTCTTCACTGAAGGGGATACCCTACTGCTTCTCGAGGGCATTCCCATGATTTGGTATTGGACTTCTTGGAAGCCTTTCTATAGGCATTCCAGACGTGAGATCTATTAAGGAGTGACGTCTCACTGATTTGCGAGGGGGGTCCCTAGTCTCTTGCGAGCGGCGTTGCAGGGGTAAGGGATACCCTTTGACTTCCTTCTTTAGGGGTATCCACATCGAATAGGGTTACTACATGGGTTGGGATTAGTGTCCCTATTTGCTCCCGTATGGCCGCCGTGACCATCTGTTGTGTGGTTCATAGGTGTTTTAGGGGGAGCCCCCCCGAGTAGATGTTTGAAGAGGGACTGTGGTGTGGATTATTAGTTAGTGGATCAATAGGTCTAGAGGGTCCTAGGACCATCTCTCCACTGGCGGGTGCTGGAGGGTTCCTGCAACAACTTGCAAAGTCTGATTGTTGCTAGGTGCCTCAACAGCTTTTTGTTTGCTTGTGGGATTGTTGGGGGTTTCCATGGTAACTCCCGTCTTTAACTCAAGTTTTCCACATATGACGCCAATAATGTGTTCAAAAAAATGTACGGGTCCAGTGGATATGGACTATACTAAAAGCTTGGGCCAAAGCGAATTCAAATCCTAAATGGGGACCTGCAAAAAATGCGTTAGCACTACAACGCCCTAGTTAGTATTGGATTTAGGAGCAAAATAATCATAAAAAGTAAAATGTAATTAGAAATCGTGATAGAATAAGTAATTTCATGAGAGAAATCGTGTTAAGAGTGCAATTCGAATGCTAAAGTAAGATTAGAGAGTGGTTTTCCAGATTTTGGAGGGAGTCCCCATAGAGGGATTGAAGGTATCCTTATTGGTGGACTGAAGGTGTCCCTATCGTGGGGCTGTAGATGTCCTTATTGGAGGACTGAAGGGTCCCTCTCATGGGGCTTGAAGATATCCTTGTTGAGGGGTGCTGAAATGAGAAATTGAAACAAAATAAGAATTTCGTGAATAAAATATGGCAAAAGCATGAGTTGAGAGTTGTAGCGATATAGTAAGACAGTTTCCAGCTTCTTGAAGGTTTGTCTGTTGGAGGGTCTGTGTTGAGAGGTGCTGCCTGTATTTATAGAGAAGGAGTCCCTCTTCGCAGGAACTTTGGGGTGACATGCATTTTCGAGAAAGAAGGCGAAAATCTAGAGATGAGGCACGATCTTATCTCCTCTTTAACTTGAGTAGCACGTCTTTGGTTGGAGGAGGACTCTTACTCTGAAAGGAGTCCTTCTAGGTCAAGGAGTCCAGCTTCTTGAGGGCACCTCCCTTCCCCTAGGGCTGGCTTGGAAGGCAAGCATCACACCAGGCCTCCTTATTGGGTCGATCTTAATGTAATGGGCTTCCCTCTTGGGCTGAGTCTGGTAATTTTTCGGCGGGCTGTCCTCATTATGGATTAATGGGCCTGGCTTGGGCTTTAAATCTATTCATGGGCCAAATGAGAGGGGGATGCCTTCAACCTTCTTCATTTGCCAATCTGTTTTTTGGAGGGCATCCGTCAAGGCCTCCCGCCTGTCTGCTTTCTAGGGGGCACCTGCCAAGGTCGCCCGCCTGTCTGTTTTCAGAGGGCCACCCACCAAGAACGGTTGCCAGATTCTCTTGGGCCTCTTAAGATGTTACGGGCCTCTCGTTTCTTTCTTCTTTTTGGATTGTTTGGGCCTCTTTGGGTCAATCTATTTTTATGCACATCAATATATATATATATATATATATATATATATTTATGGGATAGTTACATTTTTTTTAAAAAAAACTTGGTACAATTACACGTAAATTTTCTATGGTTTGAAAAATTATATTTAATACATCTGATATTTATTTTTGTCTAACAAATAAGTTCTTCTGCTAGTCAAAATTCATCGAATCTTAATATTAATAAAAATGGATAAAAATCTATATTTGTCAGCTCCATACCAACTTTTGTACTTCGTCAATAAAATTACAAATATTAATTTTTTTTTTCAAACACTTCAACTTCAACTTCAACTTTTTTATTTTTTATTTTCAAACACTTTCAACTTTCAATATTACTTAACTACAAGTTATTCACACTACAAAGCAGAAATTATTACAAACACCCCTTAAGGCTCCAAACTCTTTATTTGGTAAAAAGATATTAGATTTGATTCTCATGTACTTATTGTTTGTCTACTTATATAATAATGTATAGTTTATTATCTGCGTTGCTGTGCTTGTAATGAAATTATTGTTGTACCTAATAGAATTCATCAATATGAGTGTATTTGTCTACTTATACATCATTTGTAGTTTATTGTTTTTTGTCCTTTCATTTATTATGAAATTATTGATGTATGAATAAAATTCAGATATGTGGATGTTTGTCTACTTACATAATTAGTTGTAATTCATTATCTTAAAAGCTTTGTTTGTCATAAAATTATTAATGTACTTTGATAGGATCCACTTGTTTATATAAAAGATTGACAAGATTTGATTTCTTATTTTAATATACGTATGTCTTGTATTAATCTCAAGAGCACATATTTGTAGATATGTCACAATATTTATTTGATGCACGCTTATAATTAAATTACAAAAGTTCGAAAATGAGAATCATATCATTTTAGAATATTTCCTTCCTTGTAAGTAAATGGCTTTTACTTTTATTATGCATAATAACACATGGAGTTTTACATAAGAAAGTAAATCTTTTTGCACTTCAAATACTGAAAATTGAAAACGAAAACATAAACAAAAGGCTAAATGATGGGATGAATAATTTCTTTTTTTCAAGCTCGATAATAATTCAAACAAATTCGACACCATTTGTTGACGTCGCTGTCTCCATAACCTGAAAAGTCTGACTCTAGTAGGCAAGTCAAATTTTCAAGATTAGCTAACAGCAGAGATATTATGTTTTGCAAACCGGAAAGACAATAGTATCATGAACCTAAATTAACAAGCAGCAAACACATAAATGTCAACCGTAATTCGGTCACACAAAGGGGTAAAGAAATCATCCCATGTTTTTGCCAGAAATGTAATAGACTTCAAGTCCTCACATACATATCCAACGACTCATAAACGCCACTGAGGTATTACCTAACTGGGTAGCATGAATTTTCCGAAAAGAAAAAGCTGAGGAGCGCTGTGCAAGTCAAAACAGATGGAAACAGAAACGAATGACTTATCTATTCACTCTTTCAACGAAAGACGAGCATTTTGGACCTTCACTGAGAGCTTCAACTTCTGGTCTTCAATGTCTCTAAAAAGTGCAAGTAGAATCGCACGATATACTTCACACCTTTGATTTGTCCGTTCCAACTCGGTGCTTAGTTCACGAATTTTCTTATCCTTCTCTTCCTGCATAGATTAAAATAGCATTAGGATTCGCAACATGTTAGAGATTATGCAATTCCATGAAGGAAAACTCTCTCTTTAAATTGCAGTGATGGGTTGCTAGTATGTTGTGTCCGACTAAAGAACCATATATAAATATGTGTGTGTGTGTATGTACTGGAAGGAAGGAAATGAGATTATTTTGGGAAGTAAAAGCTTTAGAGTAGCAACTGACAATCTTTTAAGCCCATTCATTGAACCGAACATCTTCGAGGCTTAGGCTAACTGTTAGAAAAACGTACAGATGCAGCTTAATCCACCTCTTTACACAACTTAGCCAGATGTAACTAATGTTAGTGCTTATTTATAGATAATTAAATATCCATTTAATGTATATTGTTCTTTTTATGAACTATAACTTAGTACTGGAGTAGGCTATTTTTCTGCAAAGTACCTCGAGTTGTTTGTCATAAGAACCTTATAACGTCTTCACCGCTAGATATAGAAAGGAGACATTACGAATGGTCTTTTTCTGGGACATGATTTCTGATTCCATGTACTATAATCTTAGTAACAAGTCCTGGGACATCAATTCCCATTTCAGGTCATATGTTCCAAGTAGGAACTTGATATCTACAGTGCAATATTTAATGAACTGAGGAGGTTAGTTCATTAATAACGGCAACAAATAGCAACAAAAAGGTTTGGGGTAAGAAAGCCACGAGATTTACAGTGTGTGACCTTTGATTCCACATGATTTGAGGGCAGCTTTGCATGAGGGATCGTGCATCCTTTCTGTCAAGGTCAGTTTATGATTTGGTTCATATTACTTGTTTGAGTAGTTCTTTTGGTTTTCGGTAATTTAGACTTGTTGGGCAGTTCATCTGGTTAAGTAACTTAAACAAGTTACAGGATCCATAAATGTCATAAGTGCAGAATATTTTTTCATAATTTCAGACAGGAAAATCAGAAGTTTGAGCCATTATAACATTCTGAAGTCTTAAATCCTGATAGTCTTATACTCATCATAAGGGACATCTTGATACCTTTACATAATCATGTAATTTATGTACAGAAGTCTCCACCAGCTTTAAAGGTTTCTTGTTTGTTTCTTTTCTCTAGTCTTTTAACCTTTCCAGTTCCCGCCAGATGCATTTCCATCATTTGATTTACATTGTTTCCGGAAAACCTAACTATTCAACCCAATTTATATTTTCTCAAGGAAGCTATTTAAGCGTCAATTCTAAGTCACAAAGAACTATTCTTACATCCCTGAAGTGGGAACATGCCACTTACCTGAGAAATCAAAATCCCTTCATTAATAATAATTCATAATTTCATAGCCAATAGACAACTTCGACCCAAGAGTAGCTAATGAAGGCGCCTAGCATTATTTTTCATCACCTTAATTCACTATCCTGTTTTGTGTTCAAGTTCTCAGCCAAATATTTAGTTACCAATCTTGTCCACCAAGAGTAATTAACAGATAAAGCAAGATCTTTGTCCCGTTGCATTAAAGCGCTAGGGTAAACTTTACAAGGCTAATTAATTTGTATTTACAAGATTAAGTAGATCCATCTCCATACTAGCATGTTAGCTGAAGTCAAAGTGTTAAGGCATTTCTTACTCGCCCAAAGAAACAGCTATCCTGACCTCCCGTGGCCCTTGTGATCTACACATATAAGGATTAAGATTATAAAATTCTGTGTAAGATTAGCTATTGATTATTTTCCCATTGGAACTTCCACCATTCTCAAATGTTGATACGGTTGCAACTAGGAGCAGTCAAGGTGCACAATCATGATTACCTCATCTAGTAACTCTAGCACATTAGACAGACTGCCAATTAGATAATTTCTTGCCCAACCAATTCTAAAAGTCACGCTATGAGCATGCAGGATATGGAAATTTGCATGCCAAGCAAGGATGTCCACAACTTCCTTAAATCTAAATTAATCAGGATTTCCGCATATGTGATTCTGTAGCTTCAGTGAGAAGGCACTTGGGTTGAAGTCCACAGTTGGAACCATATAGAGTATCTTATCACGCTTTCACTTAATCATAGATCAAGCAAAATGAAACAAGTGGAACAAAACTAAGTACCTATTTTCTTGAATTAAGAATATTAACAGACACTCAATATAATAAAGAAAACGGATAGCTTGAAGTATCTAACCCTTGATAAACATGATGCAGATTGGTTCTCAATTGCATGCATCTCCAGATTTCCTCCATTAGCTTCGCTTGTCCCCAGTGTGGTTCCTGAATTTTTGCATTTTGCAGCAGAAACTCGTTTTGAAGCTTCTTGCAGAGCACTCATTGCCACATTGTAAACATGTATAGATTTCGCACCTTCTTCCACATACTTTACAGCCTCTTGGCGTAAATTATTATGGCGAATAATTGGAGAATCCTGAGAATTGCTAGGCAACCCAAAAGCAGAATCAGGTTCGGATTCTCCAACACCAGTCTTTGCATTTCTTGTCCAGCGTTTCAGAACATACTCAGGAGGGAGCATAAGCACATTTTTTGCTCTGAAAACTGAGAGTACATGCCTACAAATAATACCTGAGAACTCAAACATTCGACAACTACAAGTAGCTTTCATCTCAAATGCGTTGAACCTAACTGTGTGAGCTTTGTGCTCTTCACCAAATTTGGCAACCCGATATGTGATTACTGTACCAGAGTCATCCACTATAGTTGCAGGATTAGCAAGAGTTTCAACCAGTTCCCCTTGAAATTTCATGAATATCCTCCTAGTATAAAGATTAGCAGCTTGCTTTTCCATAGGGGATGGTGTCTTCAGAACTGGTGTAGTATTAGAAGTATCAAAATCATCCTTCAATTCCTTTTCATGCCAACTCGAAATGGTCTTTTCATACTGTTTAATTAACAACTGTATGGTGGTGGAGGTACTCAAAAGCCCATCAAAGAACAAACTTAAGGCATCATTGTGCTCCACTGTGGATAATTCCCCAAAGAACACATCTCTCAGATAAATTGGAACCCATTGATCACGAATATTATATAAAGACTGAAGCCATTCATTATCCATCAAGTAGTATCTACTCAAGAGGGTTGCCCAACAAGACTCAAACTCCTCGACTGTGTCGGCTTCATTGACGCACTTTTGGAACTCAAAATCAAAAGTAGAATTTGTTTGATATACATTAGACAACTTGTCCTGTGTCTGTCTGAATATGCTCCATCTACAAAAACGACTGCGTGCTTCTGGAAGAACTTGTGCCACAGCCATCTGAATGAGTCGATCAGGATCACAAGTGATCGAGACAGGGCTTCGTCCAGACATTGCTCGAAGCCATGTTTGGAGCAGCCAAATGAAAGAGCTATCAGATTCATTCAAAAGCAATGCACAGCCAAAGAGGACAGGCTGAGCATGATGGTTTATGCCCGTGAAAGTGATAAATGGTATCTTAGAACGGTTTGTCCGATATGACGTATCAACTCTAACAGTGTCCCAAAAATAGCTATAATTTGCCCGGGAAGTCGCATCGGTCCAAAACACATTTCCACAGTGCTCACTATCACCCTCAGTTGCATAAAAGAAACCGGGATTCTCAGCCTGCATTCTTTTCAGATAATCCAGCAAATATTGGACCCCTGGTCCGAGGTTTCTCTGCCTATTACTGCTATTGTTCATTGTACCTATCTGTAAGAAATTCCGCTGCAACAAGCACCAAATGTCCCTTAAAGCACTGGTTACCCAATGATATACGGCCAGAATTTTATTCTTAATTCATCCTTGTACATCCAACAACATAAACAATAAACTCCATAATCCTTGCTTGCATATGAATTTATATCCAATCATCATCACAAACAAAAAAGGAAGAGGAGCTGGGCGAAACCACAAAAGAACACCACTATCTTCACAATTATCAACAGGAAAAACCCTACAATAATAATGTTCCAAAAACGCGCTAAAAACTAGAAATATCAAGAACAGCGAATCAGAAGAAGAAAAATTGCAGCCAAATCAATGGTTAGGTGCAAATTCACGCCGCTCAGAAACGGATTCACGCCCAAATTGAAGAAGAAAACTCAAATTATAGCGAAGGAGTAGCTGAAATTCAGTATATTCTTGACGAGGAAGAAGAAGAAGAACTAGAGTGAACGTACGAGATGGGGCAGCAGTTAAGAACCCAGGAACTTTGATTTGATCGCAGGCCGACGGTCGGAAGTGTCCGTCCCGGAAATTCTTGTAAGAGGATGTTTGCTGAGCTTGTAGAATCTTCCATTAATTGGATTATGAATGCAGATTAAGTGGCCGTTTCGCAGATTATTTTTTTAACTTTTAGTACATTTTAATTGTTTGATCTAATTATGTGCTTTATCGATTAAATAATTTTTTCTTTCAAAATATATTGATAGTTTTGAATTAACCTATATGTTATTATTGGGAAAAATACAAGAAACCTCTTTGTGATATCACAAATAAGTAAATTACCCTTTTATGAAAAATTAAATAGTGATTTACCTTCCTATATTTTTTGAAATACAATAATTTATCCCCTATAATTTTTAAAAATGAAGCAATTTACCTCCCTATAAAAGAATTTATTGAAAGGTGACGTACTGTGGTTTATTAAGAATTCACAAAAAACGTTAAAAATTATGGATATGAGTGGATACTTTCTCTTAAGTTTTGTGAATATATATATACCTTTAAGAGGTGAACACTGCCACAAAATGTCAGACATTTTTTGTAATCCGAGCAGCTACGGAATTTCGAAATAGGGTGAATAGTAATTTAGCCCATGTGATATTAAAAATGAGTATATTATTCTCTTATGAAAAAATATAGTAATTTATTTTCTTGTGCTTTTTAAAATGAAGTATTTACCTCATTATACAGGGAGGTATATTGCTTTATTTTAAAAATTATAGGGGGGTAAATTGTTATATTTTAAAAAATACAGAGAGATAAATCACTATTTATTTTTTTATAAGGGGATAATTTGCTCATTTGCATATCACAAAGAGGTTGTTCATATTTTTCCATATTGAAGTACTTTCTGATAAAAAATTCTACCAAATTTCCTTCATATGTCATGAAAATAAAATTTCAACACAAAATTAATTTATAGTTCAAGGAATGAAACAAATAAAAAGTAATAATTGAATGTAGAAAAGGGAAAGAATAAAATATCACCTGTGTTTGAGGACTTTGTTGGCTTTGATCCTTCATCTAAGAGTGTGTTCAATTGGGGTGAAAAATAGGAGTATAAAAAAAGTGGAAGTAATAATGAATGTATAAAAGATAATTTGGTGTTTAGTTAGGAGGAATAAATGGAGTTAGGTAAAATTTAATGTATATGAAATCCCTCCGGAGTCCAATTTTGTTTCCGTTTAAAATTAGGATGAAAAGTGGAAACATAAGACTAAAAAGATAAAAAAATACAATCTTTATTTTTATTTACTCTATTATCTATATATATAATTTTTCTCCAAAGTTGTTTTTGGTATCAACAAAGGGTCTGACGTTTGAACTCGAAATCATTAGTTGAAAATATTGTTAGTAATATTTATTTTATTTAAACTAAACAGTTTAAAATAAATGAACAATACTCATTTTAATGAATATTTTTATTAATAAAAAATAGGGATAGTTACACTTCTCTCTCTTGAGGTTTGGTTCAATTACATATAGACCTTTGTGGTTTGAGAAATTACATTTAGCACCCCCAATGTTTACTTTTGTCTAGCAAATAAGTTCCCTCCTAAATCAAAATTCATTGAATTTGCTGATATTAAGAAAAAAATTGAATGAAAATTGATATTTACTCTTGATTGACTTAAAGCTGACTTATTACATGTCAAATAATTTTTTCGGACTAAACCACCATTATAACGTGAAATATACCTCCTCACATGCATTAATGAGTGATGACATATGAGAGTAATTTGATCATAAAAAAATTTATTTCACTTGCTACAAGTTAGAAATAAGTCAATCGGGAGGTAAATATAGATATTTTTTTCTGATTTTTTTGTTAATATCAACAAATTTTGTGGAGTTTGATCAATAGAGGGAGTTATTATTTGTTAGATAGAAGCAAATGTCAAGGGTGCTAGATGTAATTTCTCAAACCACAAGGAGTATATGTACACCAGGGGACTGGAGTTTAATTATCCCTAAAAAATATTCTTATTCATATTTGATAAATATTTTTATTAATGAAGTTTTTAAATTTTTGATATAATAAAATTATATTAGTATAATACTAATTTATTTATTTTCTAATACAAAAAGGAGACAATGGTAATTCAGTAAAATTACAAAAAATAGTATTTTCTTTTCAATTTACTTTTCTCGTACCAAACAAAAGAAGTATTCGAAATTTACTCCTGTCCCAATCATATCGAACAACTTGAAAGAAAACTATTATTTTTTTCCTCCTCTTCGCTCTTTCACTTTTCTTTTCCTCACGCTTGAACCAAACAAAGTCTAAAAGATTGCACAGATAATATGTAAAAGTCCTAGATCAAGTGAAGGTTCTCCTCCTAAACTACAAATCTGTCTGCGACCCAAATACACCACCTCACGAGCCTGAAGAGAACGCCCCTCGAAGATCCTGATGTTAGGTTGAAGCCACAGACCCCAGCAAATGGAGAGGAAGAAAGCAAAGTCCTAAGAATCAAGTCACTGATGAACACTCTACAGCCCTACCGCACTCCTTTACCTGCCTCAAGAGAGATAAGTGACCATGGCAGGTTGGGAAGAGCCCATACTAGACAGGCAAAAGTGCACGATACGAGCAAGTGTCCCTCTATTGTTGTAGATTGTCCGTCCCCTATGCGCCAACGAACTCCAGCTGCCAACAAAGCGAACGCCAAGTATACGAAAGCGATGAGTCAATTGTAGCAACAAAGATGTTCGATCCTGGAAAATAATGCTACCTAAGGACCTGATGGAAGAGTGCGTCCGGGTGCATCGTGACTCTCCATGCTTGTTTAGCCAACATGGCTAAATTATATTCCTTTAATCTTCGAAAGCTTAGACCTCCCTCCTTTTGTTTCGGCATAGCTTGCTCCAAGAGACCCAATGAATTTTCGAACCAAGTTCACTATACCAAAAGAACCTGCCGGTCATGCCTTCAATCTCTGCCAAGATAGCATCTGGAATACTAAAACAACCCATAACATCGACTGAAATAGCTTGGATTACTGTCTTGATTAAAACTGCTCTACCTGCTGGGATAGTTTCTTAACTCCTAATTATTCAATTTCTTCTAAATTCTTTCTTTAATAGCAGAGAAAACTTCACTCTTGGACTTACCAATAACTGTGGGGAGCCCCAAATATTTTTCATGTTTAAGTACTACCTATATACCCAGGGAACCCGCCAACTCTACTCTCAGACCGGATGCAATGCTCCTTCTAAGCACCATTTGGAGATTAATCCCAAGTCCAGATGCTGCTTCAAATTGGTTTAAGATATTCTGCACACAGTGCATGGCCTCCGTTATTGCTTGACAAAAAAATGAGTGTGTCATTTGCAAATAAAAAATGCGAGATTCATGGTGCTAGGTGCGAGATCGAAAATCTTTCTAATTGACCGTGACCTTCTGCTCTACGTATCAAGCTGAAAGTTTCAGCACAAAACAAGTAGAGGTAAGGAGATAAAGGGTCTCCTTGCTAAAGGCCTCTACTTGGCTGAATATGGCCAAATTGAGCACCGTTAAGCAGAAAAGAATACGCAACAGAGTTAACACAAAGCAAAATCAATGACACAATCTTTGGATGGAAACCTATTCTAAGAAGCACTCTCTCAAGAAAAACTCATTCCACTCTGATCCGGGTCGAAATTAGCGATCTCCTGAGACGATCTCACTGCAGATAATCTAACTCTTCCTAGATCAGATTTTGGGTTCCCTGAGAATAAAACACGAACCGTGAGCTCGTCGGGCACGTCCCCGACAATGACCATACGACGCTCAAGTTAGGTTGATCGAGAGAAATGTATGCGATCTCAAAGTTCTATCTCAATAAATGGGCAACAGTTACCTCAACAACGGCGTTTCGGGGTCTATTTATAGGCATAGCTGGATACTGTTGACTGGGCCACGTGGCCTTATCCCGCTGGCTTGCGTTCTGATCAAACGGCTGTCATTATTCGGGTCTTCGGTCGGTTTGTGCGATCCGGATCGGGTCCTTCGCGACCCGCCCGTTACAAAAAGGCGCGGACCCTGATCGCGAAATGACTTTAATGCCCTTAATGAAGGGTAGTTTAGTCTTTTTGCAGGGGTTACATGTGTATACCCATCATTACTCCCCCACTTTTTCAAAGTGCACGACCGTGGCCTTTGAAGAAGTCGAACCGTCGCATCCGTCGATCGGCTACCCAGGTGGACACGTGGCGACATCTCATCGATTTGTCCTTCGGCGCGCATCTCAAGAGGGGCTCGTCTATAAATACACCAGCCATTCAAACCTTTTCGCCTGCCCCACATATAGACTTTCTGCGACCCTTATTCGCAACCTAAAGTTCGCATTCGATCTGCAGCTTCCAGAGCCATCCTGTTCTAAGGTACGATGTCTTCCAGCTCTAATTCGAACTCTAAGTCGCACCCTGGTTCGGGGTCTTCTACGTCCTCTTCTGAGTCTGCATCTGGGTCCACGTCTAGGTCTATGTTTGGGTCCGCATCTAGGTCCACGTCTAGGTCTTCTCACGGGTCTTTCTCTACCTCTCCAAAAAGGAACAAAAAGTTTCCTATTTCGAAACTTGCTGATGAGCATGCTGGCCCGTCAACTCTTGCAAAATTCCAAGATAGGCTCGCCAAAAACCCTTGGGAAGCCGTAGTGAGTAACGTTAGGATGCCTGTTCTTAAGATTTGGGAGAAATATCACATTCCGTCTGATTATGACATTATCATTCCTGCCACTTTTGATCGCATGCATCGTCCTCCCGAGGGTTTTAGTGCTTTTTCTATCAAACACCTCGATGTTGGACTGCGATTTCCTTTGGTTCCCCCAATAGCCTCGATTTTGAATAAACTAGGGTTATGCCCTATGCAGCTCTCCCCCAATTCTATTACTCACATCGTCTTTTTTGTTGTAATAATGCAATTCCTAGGTATAGAACCCAGTTTTGATAATTTTTGGAGCTTGTATTCTTTCACCACTTCGAAACAATCTGATAGTAGAGGCTTCTTTTATCTTTCGGCCAGACCCGAATGCGGGTATCTGAGCGCCCTGAAGTCGAATGTAGGGGTTTGGTTAGATCGCTATATTTTCATTCGATCTCCTAGAGGTGTCTGACCCTTTAAGAACGAAAGGACCAAGTATAAACCTATTCCGAAAACTAGTGGAGGGGGGCTGGAGGGCGATCAGATAACTAGCCTAACGGCTTATAAATACGACACCATGAAGCTTCTCTCTGAGAAGGTTTTGCAACTTTCTGGGCTCTCTCCAGCGTCCCTCCACATTGAAGAGTCCTTAGGTGATTCTCTTTTCTATCATTGTTTTCATCATTCTGTTCGAACTTGCTGACACGCTTTGGCTTTTCTTACAGATAGCATAATCATGAGTTTGCGCAATACTCTATGGATGAAGGCAGCCGCAAACAAAGTGGTCAAGGCCAAAGCCAAGGGGAAGCAGGTCGCTCCTGCTAAGGATCTTCCTACTAAGGACCTTCCACCTAAGGATCTTCCTCCTGCGCCCATTCCTCCGCGAGCCCGTGTGCCAGCGAGTCCCACTAATCGTCAGCCTATCCCGGTTGATAGTGAAGAGACTCCTTCCCAACCCCTCCTCAGATATAACTCCAGCGACCTCGAGCTGAACTTAGACACTATCAGTGGAGACCAGGGGGGGAGTTTGAGAGGCTAGATCGCGATGGTGGGGAGAAGTCGAAGAAAAGAAAGCGGTCCTCGCAAAAACACGGGCAGGGGAAGCTTCAAAGGGGAAGGAGCTGGTGGATCCTTCCAGTTCTTCAAAATCCAAATCCCAACGGCCTAAGACTCTGAGCAAGATGGCTCGGGAAGCTGTAGACAAATCCAGCCAAGAGGGCGAGCGAGACAGGTTCCTGAGGTTGGAGCAGCTCACTTTACACTGGGAGGAGACTCGGGAATTTGTAAGGGGTCCTCAGTCACAGTCTGGTGCGCCTTAGGGAGACGCGACACCTTTAAGGTGGGATAGCGCCTCCAGCACGGTGCTTTTTGCTGAAGCGGGGGGAGAACCTTTCGATCTGTACAATTCAATGACCTCCCTCCGCGACCAGAGCTCCATGGTGACGAACAACCCTGTTCGGATCGAGCAATACGGGGCTCATGCCATGCTGCAGGTAATCTTTTGTTCTTGGACCGACTTGCATGTTCGAACTCGAATAACTTTCCGTGATTTTGCAGGGCTTAACATTTCTTCGGAGCTTGTCCCTAAAGTGCAAATCCTATCGCAAGAACTACATCATGACTGATAGGAAGGTGAAGGAGCTCCAAGCCCAGCTGGCAGAACGGGATAACCAGGAGCTGAAGCACGCAGACGAACTGCTGGCCTATGCGGAAAAGATCAAGCATTTGGAGGGCCAACTTGACGTCGCCAAGAAGGAGAAGGAGATTGCCTTATCTGAGAGGGATGTTGCTTTGGCTGAAGGCAAGAAAGAAGGGTTCGATACCGGCCGGGAGGCTGGACTGGCCGAAGTCCATACGCGAGGTTTCGAGGAAGGCCAGTCCGGTCGCATCACCCTGGGAGAACACCAAAAACTTCTGGCTGGTTCTCGAATGGCAGCCATCCGCGATTTCCTAAAGACGGACACTTTCACGACTGGCTTGGAACTCAAATCTACTGACTCGTTCGCCAAGGGTTACAAGACCTGCGAATTCCAAATTGAGAAACTTGGCGGATTCCAAGAGTCCTTTGATCGCAGCCAGTTGGATATCACTCTCGATGGCGATCTTCAACCTTATCCCCCCGACCCCGAACTGAAGGATGACGAGTTCATGGCCTTGCGTGCAGAGCTAGAAGCTGAGGCTGAGGACAAAGATGATGATGGTGATGCTGCCTGACCTCCTCCCTTTTTCGATAGGATTTTTGAGCCTTTTTTGTATGACCCTTTTTTCTCCCTGATATATCGAGCATACTGACTTGTACATTTAGGGGAATTGGCTTGTGGGGCATAGAAAGAACTTGTACATGAAAATTCATCAATGAAATCATTTTTTGTCCTCTGGCGTGTTTGCTTCCTCTTGTTTCCTTTACTGCTTTTATTCATTTGAAGATTGCATCTCTTCTCCTGTAACAAACTCAACATATTTCTGTTCGCATAAGAAAACGCCTCTTTTTCAGTTAGAAGGAAGGATGCGTCTTCTCCAGATTGCGTTTATCTGGATATGTCTTTTTCAAATCGCACAATTGGACGCATCTTTTTCAGTTTACGTTTAATTTGGATGCGTCTTTTTCAGATCGCACAATTGGACGCGTCTTTTTCAGTTCGCGTTTATCTGGATGCGTCTTTTTCAGATCACATAGTTGGATGCGTCTTTTTCAGTTCGCGTTTATCTGGATGCGTCTTTTTCAGATCGCATAGTTGGACGCGTCTTTTTCAGTTCGCGTTTATCTGGATGCGTCTTTTTCAGATCGCATAGTTGGACGCGTCTTTTTCAATTCGCGTTTATCTGGATGTGTCTTTTTCAGATCACATAATTGGATGCGTCTTTCTCAGTTCGCGTTAATTTGGATGCGTCTTTTCCAGATCGCATAGTTGGACGCGTCTTTTTCAGTTCGCATTTATCTGGATGTTTCTTTTTCAGATCACATAATTGGACGCGTCTTTCTCAGTTCGCGTTAAATTTAGACGACGTTGCTAGTAGATAACGATAAAAGCATAGAAATGTGCATATACAAAGATAAGTATGAAAATGTATGCAGTTTTATAAATTGCTTCCGGGAAATTACAGTTGATACAAGTTTTTTCCAATCATTGACATGTGCAGTAATGACTATGCCCAATATACAAGGTACGATCTTCCTAACCTTTACATAATTGGTGGCCTTTCACAGGCTCCTGAATGCGATCTCCTTGGGGTTGATGGCCCTTCACAGGCTCCTGAACGTGATCTCCTTGGGGTTGGTAGCCTTTCACAGGCTCCTGAATGCGATCTCCTTGAAGTTGATGGCCTTTCATAGGTTCCTGAATGCGATCTCCTTGAGGTTGATGGCCTTTCACAGGCTCCTGAACGCGATCTCCTTGGGGTTGATAGCTTTTCACAGGCTCCTGAACGCGATCTCCTTGGGGTTGGTGGCCTTTCACAGGCTCCTGAATGCGATCTCCTTGAAGTTGATGGCCTTTCACAGGCTCCTGAATGCGATCTCCTTGAGGTTGATGGCCTTTTACAGGCTCCTGAACGCGATCTCCTTGGGGTTGATGGCCTTTCACAGGCTCCTGAACGCGATCTCCTTGGGGTTGATGGCCTTTCATAGGCTCCTGAATGCGATCTCCTTGAGGTTGATGGCCTTTCACAGGCTCCTGAACGCGATCTCCTTGGGGTTGATGGCCTTTCACAGGCTCTTGAATGCGACTTCTTCATTGTTCACGCGTAGAACTTCTTCAGGTTCTGTATATTCCATGGGCGCGGCAAGTCTCGACCCTGCATGTCTTGCAGCCTGTATGTACCCTTCTTTCTGATCTCGGTTACCTTGTATTGTCCCTCCCATGGCGGCTCTAACTTTCCTACGTGCTTGGAGACTTCTACTTTTTCAACACGAGATCTCCTACTTGTAGTTGGCGTGGTCGAATCTTGCGATCATGGCTCTTCATCATCAATCCCTTATGGTGCAGAATTCGGGCGTACGCAACCTCTCTCTTTTCTTCAATTACCGTGAGGTCGAAGCTTCACTCATCTCGGTTAGCTTCAGGATCATACTGCATAATTCTCTGCGACTCCTCCCCAATTTCTGCTGGAATGATAGCCTCTGTCCCGTATACTAGGCAGAAAGGGGTCTCACCCGTGGCAGATCGCGGCGTTGTGCGATAAGCCCACAGAACTCCCGGTAGCTCGTCAACCCACGATCCCTTGTTTTCGAGGTGTGTCTTCAAGTGCTGCAAGATCGTCCGGTTAGTCACTTCGGTTTGTCCATTCGCTTGAGGGTTCGCGACTGCAGTGAAGTGCTGTGCAATCTTTAGCTCCTTGCACCATTCTATAGTCTTTCTCCCTTGAAACTGGCTGCCATTATCAGATATTAGTATTCTAGGTATCCCTGCAAATAATGTTTTTCCAGATGAAGTTGATGACTTCCTTCTCGGATATCTTGGCCACTGCTTCCGCTTCGACCCACTAGGAAAAATATTCGACTGCCACAATGATGAATTTCTTCTGAGCTTGTGCGGGTGGAAAAGGTCCGACAATGTCGATTCCCCACTGGTCGAATGGACATGCTATTCTGATAAGCTCCATTGGGGTCGCCGCTGGTGTATCAGGGAGGCGTATTTTTGGCAGCTCTCGCATTTTCTCACCAGGTCTTTGGAATCTTTGACTAAAGTGGGCCAGAAATATCCCTGTCGCATGATTTTTTGTGCTAGCGATCTCGCGCCCGAGTGATTTCCGCAACTTCCCTCATGGATTTCCCGCATCACATAAAGGGCTCTCTCCTCGTCTATACATTTCAAGAGGGGCCCATCCACTGTCCGTTTGTAGAGCTGGCCTGCTAGCAAGGTGAATCGGGTAGCTCGAAATTTGACTCTCTTCGCTGCAATGGGGTCGACGGGCAGGGTATCGTCCTCAAGATACTTCACAATTTCATCTTTCCATGCCCCCGTTTTTGAGACTACTTGCACCTCCATTCTGTTCGAAAGGGCCGATCGCTCGCGTACTAGGGCTGTGATTTTTCGATCCCGGATTCCATCCATCGCAGCTCCAAATTTAGATAAGGGATCTGCTTTGTCATTTTCTGCCCTAGGGACCTGCAAAATAGAACGCTTCTCGAATTTACCCATTAATCGCTGAACGATCTCTTTGTACGATGATATCGTCCTCTTCCTTGTTTCGTACGTTCCTTCGATCTGTAGGGCAATCGATTGGGAGTCTGTGAAGACCTCCAGATCCCGGGCACCGGCTTCATGTGCGAGCTCTAGACCCAGTATGAGTGCCTCATACTCTGCCTCATTGTTCATCACCGGGAAAGATAACCGAGCTGCAACTTCGATCTCTACGCCCTTTGGCCCTTGAATTAATATGCCTGCTCCTCCATTATTCGCGTCAGAAGACCCATCGACATGTAGCATCCATTTCAAGCAAGGCTGTTCGACTGTTTCAGGCTCTTTCTGGTCGCTGGACAACTCCATCACAAAATCTGCCAGTACTTGCGCTTTCTGGGCTGTTCTAGGTTGATATTCAATTTCGTACTGCCCCAATTCGATCGCCCATTTGATCAACCTCCCGGAAGCTTCGGGTTGCTACATCACGTGTTTGAGAGGGTGGTTTGTCAGCACCACCACTTTGTGCGACTGGAAGTATGATCGTAGTTTTCGAGCCGTCACCACCAAAGCAAGAGCAAGCTTCTCCATTTCGGAATATCGGGACTCTGCCCCCTGGAGCATCTTGCTGACATAATAGACCGGGTTCTGGTTGCGTCCCTCTTCCCTTACCAACATGGAGCTGACCGCATTCTCGGATACCCCAAGGTACAGAAACAATGTCTCTCCTTCTTTCGGGTTTGCGAGCAGGGGGGGCTTGGTGAGATATTCCTTCAACTCCTGTAGCGCCTGATCGCATTCCGTGGTCCATGTGAAGTTTTTTGCTTTTCTCAAGATCTTGAAGAACGGTGAGCTTCTGTCTGCCGACCGGGATATGAATCTGCTCAGCGATGCGATCTTGCCCGTAAGCTTCTGCACTTCTTTGATCGAAGTCGGCGACCTCAAATTCATTATAGCTTGGATCTTTTCAGGGTTCGCCTCTATCCCACGTTCGCTAATCATGTAGCCTAAAAACTTTCCTCCTGTTACTCCGAAGGTACACTTGTCTGGGTTGAGCTTCATTCCATGCGACCTCATTATACTGAACGCCTGAGCAAGATCTTCCAAGTGATCCTGCGACCTCCTGCTTTTAACGAGCATGTCATCCACATATACTTCCATTGTCTTTCCCAAGAGATCACCGAACTTCTGATTTACGAGTCGCTGATACGTGGCGCCCGCATTTTTCAGCCCAAATGGCATCATGTTGTAGCAATAAATCCCCTTATCAGTGATGAACGAGGTCTTATCCCTGTCCTCCTTCGCCATGTGGATTTGATGATATCCCTGGTAAGCATCCATCATCGAAAACATTTCGAACCCGGTAGTAGAGTCGACCATCAAGTCAATTCTCGGCAAGGGATATGGATCCTTCGGACATGCTTTGTTCAAATCTGTGAAATCAACACATATGCGCCATTTCCTTGAAGACTTGGGGACTAGCACAACGTTAGATAACCAATTTGTATATTGGATTTCAGACACGTACCCGACTCTGAGTAATTTTTCGACCTCTTACCTGATGATTTCATTCTTGTCGCTTCCGAACGACCTTTTCTTCTGTTGCACCGGTCGGGCTTTGGGGTCGACATTCAAGCGATAGACGATAACTTCTGGATCAATCCCCGTGAAGTCTAAGGGACTCCATGCAAATATATCAGCATTTTTCCTTAAAAATTCTATCACAGCCATCTCTCCCTCGTTCATATTTGCTCCTATCCGGGTCGTTTTGTCTGGCTCCTCTAGGACGAGCTGCACTGTCTTGTATTCCCCACTGGGTTTCAAATGTTCGGCTTCGTAGGGGTGTGGCTCAGCGTCTTTCTTGGTCTTGCTTTTCTTCTGGCTGTGTTCTCCCTTGAGTGACAGATTGTAGCATTTACGAGTTTCCCTCCGGTCACTAGTCAGCTCTCCCATCCCGTTCTCAGTTGGGAATTTCATCTTCATATGATAAGTAGAAACAACAGCTCTGAATAGATTTAAGCCAGGTCTACCCAAAATTACGTTGTATGCGAACAGGGTATCGACCACTAGAAACTTGACCATCAATGTCTTTCGCTTAGGCACCTCGCCCATTGATACCGGCAATTCGATCGTTCCCAACGATGCGGCCTCGCTACCTCCGAATCCGACCAAGGGGGTTCTCACGGGTTCGAGTCGGGCATTCTCCAACCCCATCTTGTCAATCACATTTTTGAATATGATGTCGGCTGAGCTTCCGCTGTCAATCAGCACCTTATGAATAGTGAAGTTAGCGATATCTAGCTTGACAACCATGGGGTCGTTCATGTCTTCACTTTCCTTGGGCCTGTCCGAGCTGTCAAATGGCTTCTTCTTCTTCGACCTTTTGGACGAACTCTCTTTCTCTGCCCGAGCTCATGGTCCTAGCGCATCTCTTTCTGGTCCTGCTCGAGTCGCCTGAGCTCGAGCCCCCTGCAATCGTGTATATCACCCCTTTGGTTGGCGCATTACTCCCGCCGGCTGGGGCCCATCAGTTCTCGAAAGGCCTGGGTTCCGATCTCGGCTCCTCGACCTGCTTCTCTTTCCTTCCCCACTGATTTTGCAATTTGGGGGATCGCGATCTCGGAAGTATCCCTGCCTGACTAGCCTCTTGATCTCATCTTTCAACTGAAAACACTCCTCGGTATTGTGACCCCTTTCTCAGTGAAACCTGCAATACTTGTCAGAAAATTTTTTGGAGGGGGTGTACCTCGTATGTCTAGGCCATTTCAAAACATCAGCATTTTCCACCATCATTAAAGCTTTTTCTCGCGACATGGCTAGCGGAGTGTAATTGTGGTATTTCAGTATATATTTGGGCTCCTTCTGTTTCTCCTATTTTTGCTTGTTGCCACCCCCTTCTCTATTCTCATAAGGTCGTCTGGGTACATGGTCGCGTTCCCTCCGTTCGGATTCTGTCATCGCGTTCATCTCTTTTTCATTGATGTATTTCTGCGCTAACGCCATCAACTGTTCGACGTCGCTGGGCGGGTCGCGTGCGAGAGCAGACGTGAAGGGACCCTTTCGCAGCCCATGGATGAGGATGCTCACCAGCATATCAATCCTCAATTCTTGCACCTCTAAAGTTTCATTGTTGAACGTTCCCATGAAGTTCTTCAAGGTCTCATCTTCTCTTTGCCGGATATTGAACAGGTGAGTTGCTGATCTCTTCTGTTTCTTCTTACTAGCGAAGTGAAAATTGAATTTCTGCACCAGCTGATCGTAAGATTCAATGCTCCCTCGGGGCAAATTTTTAAACCACTCTTGAGCCTTCCCCGTGAGTGTAGTCGCGAATAACTTTGCCATGATCGGAGCTGGCTGCCCATACAGATTCATCACCATTTCAAACGTGGTCACATGTTCTTGCAGGTCTTTCATTCCGTCATATCTCCTTAAGTCGGGTACTCTGAAGCCCGGCTCAACTGTTTGAATGAGGATATCATTGCAGAAGGGAGAATTCTTGTTCTGCAAAACGATCTCTCCCCGTTTTTTTAGCTCATCAATCTATTTGTTCAAGCTGTGTATCAGTTTACCCACACTTTCAACCTCGGCTCGGGATATTATGGGTTCTCTTCTTTTCGCGCGAACATGACTGCTGGAGCCGGCATCAGATGATGCGGGTCGCTTGCTATGATGCTCCTGTTCGCCTTGCACTCTTGACTCTCTTTGTGGCTCTACGTTCTCGAACAACTGTCTCCTCGCCGTTTCCTTAACCAGTGGAGTCGCAGTTCTCATTTCGTACTCCACAATTGCCTTCCGACTAGCTTCTTCTATCATTCTCTGTAGTTCGTCTTGGGTTAACTAAATGGTTGTTCCTACTCCCCTTCTTGGTGTCTCCTCCTCTCCGGCATTTCTCCTCGATGAACCTTCCATTATGATAATGAATTCTCAGATGTTCCCACAGATGGCGCCAACTGATTCGGGTCGAAATTGGCGATCTCCTGAGACGATCTCACTGCAGATAATCTAACTCTTCCTAGATCAGATTTTGGGTTCCCTGAGAATAAAACACGAACCGTGAGCTCGTCGGGCACGTCCCTGACAATGACCCTCCGATGCTCAAGTTAGGTTGATCGAGAGAAATGTATGTGATCTCAAAGTTCTCTCTCAATAAATGCGCAACAGTTACCTCAAGAACGTCGTTTCGGGGTCTATTTATAGGCACAGCTGGATACTGTTGACTGGGCCACGTGGCCTTATCCCGCTGGCTTGCATTTTGATCGAACGACTGTCATTGTCCGGGTCTTCGGTCGGTTTGTGCGATCCGGATCGGGTCCTTCGCGACCCGCCCGTTACAAAAAGGCGCGGATCCTGATCACGAAATGACTTTAATGCCCTTAATGAAGAGTAGTTTAGTTTTTTTGCAGGGGTTACATGTGTATACCCATCACACTCGATCATACGCCTTACTGACTTCAAACTTCAAGGAGACGTGACCTTTCGTACCCAAGTTCTTATGTGCTAGAAAGAGGTTCAGTTCGTGGGCTAGAAACATGTTATGAGTAATTAATCTACCAGGAATGGAGGCTGATTGAGAAGGGGAGATGAGGGAATCAAGGAGGGGTCTATACGGGTAGCAATGGTTTTGGAGGCTAATTTATAGATAACATTGCACAATCTAATAGGCTGGAATTGGGTAATAGTATCAAGATTAGGAATTCTCCGAATGAGGACAGTATTTTCCATGATTAAGAATATTAAGAAGACATTCTAACACATCAGAACTAACAATTTTCCAATAATTTTGACAGAAGATTGGACACATACCGTTGGGTCCAAGGGATTTGTACCGATGCATTTGTTTCAGAGCAGCAGTAACCTCGGCTGGGGTGTATTGGTAGAACAAGGGATACGTTCATAGCAGCCATTCCTCGAGGTTCTACTGCATTAAGAACCTCGTTCATTGCATCAACCTCCCCGTTGCTCCCCCTCTACCTCATGACCTATGTCATTTTTCAGCCTCTCAATTACCTTCTTTTGTTGTCGTTCACTAGCTTTTGCATGAAGAAGGCCGTATTCCGATCACCTTTTTGTAGCCATCGGGGCCTTGGCTTGTTGCTTCCAAATCAACTCCTCTCTAGTAATTAGCCCATCAAGTGTCAGCCTGGCTTGTTCAACATTCAGATTTGTCTTAGCTGTGGTTATGCCTTATTGCAATTTGTCAATAAGAGTATATGCCGTGCGAGTTGGGCCAATTTAGGTAATTTTTCAGCCTAATCTAATATTTGCTGTTTTTAAAAAGCTTAGCCAAGCCTGACCCAATTGACAACCATCGAAACTGCACTTTGGGATCTAATTGGATGGGGGCGTGTTGGTGAGGGTTTTGCAGTTTTTAGTATAGAGTCAATCTTGTACAATTATATTAGTATTTTATGACAACTTATGCTTTTGGTATAATTATTTATCATAATAAATGTATTTTTCTATAGTGATAGTTAGCAAATATATAAAATATGATATATCAATTGCATTATGTAAAATATATTTGATTGTAATATTTGTTGTAGAAGAATAAAAATAAATATAAAAAAAACTTACTACCTTTTCTAATAAGATTGTAAAATAACCCTTATTTCGAATTAAATTGTAAATTAAACTGATCATAATATTATAAAAATATTAAATGATCTGAAATAAAATAAGATAATTATGAAAATAAATTATAATAAAATATCAATATCATGTACAACAAGCATGTAAAAAGGCACACGCACATGTATATGTATGTGTGTATAGGATGTACAATGACTAGGACAAATAAATAAAAATATTTAGTCATTGATTTTTTTAAATGGAGAAGTAATGCATACAAAAATTTAAAAGTATGTGCATCATAAACTTCATAATATAAAAATACATTATAATAAATTAAATAAATGACTTGATGTTTTTAATTATCATTTAATATTTGTCGTCAAATATTTTTCAGTAAGCCTCGTACATTCTCAATAAATATTACTTTATATTGACGATCACATTACATAAACAAACAATAAAAATAACAGGACATTGTTCCACAGATTACTTTCGTTCATAATAAAAATATGCTTTTTCAAGTTTCTATATTATATCCTTTTATTTATTTAGCCTATGTATTTTTTCTAATTACTATTAAATTTTTTAAATATTTTTATTTAAATAGTTATTAGTTGTGACTAAAATTAACTCTATATTATTATTTATTTTATTAGAATTCTATTTCAATTCAATTTTGTACATAATTATCAATTATATTGCAAAAACTAATTGCAAAATTATTTATTTGGACACACAAATTTATAATTCTATTAATATGAAAGGATTTATTGGCATAACTATGAGAGAAGAAACATAAAGCACAACAAATCATTCACACATTTATACTATAAAAGATAGATATTTATATAATATATCGTAATTATTATTATTGTCTTAAATATTTACCTTACATATTATCAAAATATTTATATAAGTTCTAGTATATTATTATTGTTGTTGTTGTTGATCTTATTATTATTATTATTATTATTGCTGCTGTCGAACGCAATCTATGTGGTTTATGTAAATGTAAAACCAAATCCGATTGCTAAAATACGGTCTTTTTATAACTAGCCCTAGACCAACCCGGCCACCCTTAGCCCACCAATTGCGATGCGGTTTGGGTTGAGCCTATCAATTGGAGCGGTTATGGGATTTTGATAAATACCCATACTTATCAATGTACTTACTGATGGACTTACCTTAGTTCACCAAATTGCCAAAACTAAGCTTATTCCACTCACCTAAATCTACACACCTTCAATTTTTTGAGCAAAACATCCTATGCGTCACCTCTGCCAGACAAGCCACATCTTTGCCTTACAACATCAGTACTATCTGCAACCACTGTTCACGCTGCTTCGAACCAAAACAGCTTATTACATAGCTGGCATTTAGAATCATCACTAGGGGCCAACTCTATCCAAAGCATTCCATGATCCAAGGGCATGGTACTTGCCTGAACAACTCTAAAGTTGGGAGATAAATCTGTCCAGTTGCTCTACAACAAGCGCGAGCTAATGTGCCCAAATAGTATGCTGTTCCTCTATTCTATTGCACCAAGTGAATGGCTCGCCTTGGAAAACCATCATGTAATTCACAATAACCGGGACACTACTTAAAATCCTCAATATGCATCCTTGTTTCTCACGGTGATGCAATAATTCGTTAAATCTCCCACACAGAGCCAAGGCCTCTTGGATTGACGGCCGACATGGCTTAGTAAGTTTCATGTTGTCTTTCGCTTGCTTGCTTTAGGGTGCACATAGTAGCCGGTAAAGCACCATTTAGCGGACATATCATCCAGTTTAACTGATGCATCAATATGGTGAAGTGAAATGGATTGTAACCATACCTCGACGTCCTTTCACCAAAGAAGCAACAGTCCTCCTCCTTTCCCTCGAGACTCTATGCCTATGCCATTGTAATTTAATTGCTCCTTAAGGTGTTCCACTATCCTAAATTTACAACTTAGTTCCAGAGAGGAAACCAACTAGGGGATATGGAGCTTAACTACCTAACTCTTTCAAAGTCTAAACTGGCCAAGCTGGTCCCAAATCTTGACAGTTCCAAGCAAGGATCTTCATGGTGACAAGCGGAACTACGAGGCAGCCTCCACCGATATTGGATCTGTGTCCTCAGCTTCCAAATACAAACCGTGTTTTGAAGCTTGAGCAACAACTTCTTCATGTTCTATGATATCGATACCGTGACCTCTTTTCCTACTATCGTTTGTCATCCTCAAACGTGCTGGTCTCCCACTCCTTGCTCCCCCATGTCGGCCTTGGCCTCTCAATGTTGTGAATTGTAGAGGGATTGTGACTAGAGCAGAATCTAGCAGCGATTCGTTCATTTTGTATCCAAATTACCATGCCGCCCATCCTCTGGCAAGCTTTCTTTTATCACTTCTATTGCCTTGTTGGCTGTGTTTTCCAATCCTTCTAAAGCTTCATGCAAAACCTAGTTAGATGTTACCTCTATGTCATTCATATCTTCCTTACCCTTCTGCCAGAAGCATCCATATTGTGGCAGATAGGATGTACATTCCTAACACATACCCGTGGGCCACGCTGTTCCAATGATGAGTCGTGAATATCCTCATGCCACTAGGTTCTATTTCATCCATTATCTTCGTGTGAGTTGAAATCCCCAAAAATAGCTGGCCCCCTCTTAGAGTCTATAGTTGGCTTAGAATTAGTCTCAGATTAGTCGATATTTCGGTCTTGAGTCAGAGCTCTATTTCGCGATCAGATCGGCATAGGTGCTTGAAGCCACGGTCCATATAGGGTATCGGTACCTGGGTCAGAAAAATCGTCATCAAATCTAGACTCGCAGTATTTGGGGCCTAGATGCCCGTATAAATATCAGAAATTGGGCAGCCTTTTCGTATGTAAAATAAACCATGATTTCATCCCCCATGGTCGTTCGAATTTTCAGTGCTTGTTTCAGGGGATTATGGCATTGATGCCTACATGAATTCGGATTGATGCACCCCAGGATCTGCCTGCCGCATCCATCTCCATGTCGCGAAAGATTCCCAATCTATTTCCAATGTGCATCGTAACCCCAGGTTCATTTGTTCAATGGTAAATCATGTATATGAACATAGAAATTGCACCAAGTTAAGTCTACACTCATCGGGTTTTCCTCGGGCCAATGCTGTTCAGTACAAGTATATTCCTATCAAAACTCCAGGAATATCCCTCCAGCGCCCGTTGCTTATCAATAATATGGAAAAAACGCATCAGAATTTGGCCTTCTGGCAATTTCTTAAACCCCATTCTTCGGACATGGAGAAGCATAGTCCGTATCATGAACATAAGCTTTCAAAATTGGGAAAACGCTAGGATAACAGTCTACCCACAAGAAATAGACTATTTGTGGTATCGTCAGCATTCCATAAGCCATCAGCTACGACCCCACCCTCCGCCTCCTTTTTTGTTAATCGAAGTGCCCATTTCATTCTACTAGCCCCAGCATCCCCCAACCCCATGTTGATACGTTGTACTTGGTTCTCAGGCGCATGAAGCCTTGGATAGCCGCTATGAACGAGACTCTAAATTCCTTATACCCACAGGAGGACCCCCACTCTAATACTTGAAAGGAAAAATGTAGAGCCACAAATAGACAGAAACAGTTTACAGATTGGAGCAGAGAAACTACCCTGGATCCCCTAAAACAAGAAGCAAATAAGCCAAGAAACAAATGGGGAAGCAAGAATAGATTACTATGGAACCAATAACTAAGCACCTAATCAATCCAAATAGCCTTTCAAAGCCCGACGTCAGTAGAGCCGAATCACGCTCTGGAACAGGAAGCAAAACTCACCTCACACCACCCCGGTGGAGAAAGAATTCGCCGATTACCTTCCCTGGTGCCGTATTGCTAAGACTCGCAGGAAGAGAGAACTCATGACTCCCATGAAGAGAGAACTTAGTCCTGTTTTACCTCCCTCTTTTTTTTTTTTTTTTTTCCTTTTTTCTTAGAAAAAACGTTGTAAAGTTAATCCCTAAAGTTGCAAATTTTTAGGACTAATATAGGCTATTCCAGAAAGGTTGAGACTAATATTGCAAACCATCTTATACTTTGGGACCAAAATTATAATTTTTTCTATAATATTCAGTAGACGAGACATCAATATTTTTAAATCAACCAACAAATTCAACATACTATTATTACAATATTCAATACATAATAAATCAATATCAGTATTTACAAATCAACCAACAAATTCAAAGTAAACAAAAAACAAAATTCATACTATTATTAAATATAAACTGAACTAGCATGAAACGCATGCTATACACAAAGTATTTACAAATTCTATAATACTTTCAACAATTCTGAATTATATAAATTTATGTCATATTTCAATAACCTTCTTGCTATGTATAATCTTATATATTAAACATATATATGCAAAACTCAATATTGTAATCTCTATGCCTGCTCTAAAAAATCTTAATGTTTAGCACTTTATGAGACATAATAAGTATAAAATTCGACCATCCTAAAAAAAGAACAATTAAAAGATATAGAGATGTAAAATTACATAAAGCAAAAGTAAAAAGTTTGCTCCTTTTGAATCTCCGGCAATGATACTACCTTTGGTATCTTTTGGGGTATTATCTCATTCGATCTTCATAGAACTCTCCAAACTTAACTCCACTAATTTTATGAGTTTTCTTTGCGAGTTCTTGGGTAGTTGCTGCTATCTTTATGACTGCAACACACTCATCTATCAACTTTTTGGTGTTTCGAAAGTGAATAACATTCGGGTTGAGTATAGAGCCGCATGGATGAATAGCTGGAGCATGGTCCTCCCCCAAGGCGTGTTTTCAGGCACCTTTCTTGGATTCCTTTCTCGATTCTCTTTAAGTCTAGTTTCCACAAACTTCGGTGTCGTGTTGGTGTGAAAATCGGTACTTTCTCTCATTGGATTATCCTGTGGAGGATCATTGAAACTTGTACTTCCCTTAGGCGGTGGTAGTGCTGGAGTAATCTAATGGGTTTGGATGTTGACTAAGTCTATAATTCCAAGTTTAGAAAATGGTTCAGCTAATTCCTGTAGATCTGATAGATCTGTTCTTGTTATCCCATTATTTATAGATGTGATGGATGTAATGATTAGATCCTCTCTGGTCTTGGGTTTTGGAATCTCTGTAGCCTTCTCTTTCTAGTGTATAAGAGGTACTGTTCTAAAGGCGTCCTTGATTTGCTTTTGTCTGGATTTAGATGTTTTAGGGTTTTCCCTTTGGTTTCTCTTTAGATCTGCAACCTCTGTATTCAGATCTGTAAGACCTTTGTGTAGATCCAGAAGGATCTTAAAGATCTCGTTCACCTTTTGGCTCAAAGTTTCTATTTTTACAGGTATATGGATCAACTTATATCCATAGTCTTGAACTATCTTCTGAATTTCTCTAAGATCTTGCAAGATCTTCGAGATATCCGGCTTGAGTTCTTTCCAATCAGTTTCTTTAATCATAATTTTAGGAGATGTATTGGAAAAGGAACTTTCCCAGTCTGGTTCCCCTTGCTGGCATTCTACCACGAATTTCAATAGCTTGTAGGCCTTTTACCTATTTTCTGGTAGCACCATCTGAATTTGGTGAATTCTCCACAATTCTTCTTGTTCCTCCTTGGTAAGAGAGGTTCATGCTCCCACTTCATTGTCGCTATGGCCTTGTCTAGAATTGTCAAGAGGAAATTCTTCCTTTGTCTTTCCAAAATCTGAAAATACTCCTGGTTTTTCACTCAAATCATCGTTCGGTATTTGAAAATAATTTCTCCCTCTCTTAGAATTTCCATAAAAAAACTCCATTTTCGATCTTTCAGAATCTGAAAGTATTCCCTTGTGTAACTCGAACATTAGTTCGGTTCCATTCTCTTAAAGTGTCTCCTCCGTTAGTGGTAAAAATATCTACTTGTAATATCAACAAATATTTTTTCAATAAACTTAGTCTCTAATACAGTTCTTCATGAGCATGGGTGAAAACTTGCAAACTGAGTACAAATAGACTAAAATGCTCTTTTCAAAATTGTTCAGGGGTAAAATTGTTTAAATTCCATATGTGGACCTAATTTAAGCAATTTTGAAAGTTACTGGATTAAATAAAAAATACGCCAACTTAATGGACTGAAATTAAACGCGGGAAAACTTAATGGACCAAATGAACTTTTTTCCCTTACCTAATCTGTAGAAGTTAGAAAGTCTCAAATTGACTAGAAAAAAATTATTAGATATTATGCAAATATATTAAAACCTTAAGGAATTAAATTGAAGCATTACAAAATATTTGAGGTTAGCTTGTAATCGTCCTCACTTATAATAATCGTTGGAAAACATTTAAAAGCAACGAAAAGAAAATATTTTTCATGCCTTCACTTATAATCGTCTTCTTTTTGTATAACTTGGACTTGGAATGTTTGAGAAAATAGTTAAAAAAATTAAAGAAAAAAGATTATTATTAACACATGAATCACATGTTTCATGAACCCAATTGATAATAAAAATTTTAAAAGGCAAACCAAATATTTTTTTCACCGACTATGATATTAAATTAGATTTTGAATGAGAAATAAAAACTAAATTCCTAAACATTAATATGTAAAATTGAGGGAGTGATGGAAATTGAATATATTTGTGATATGAATATCTCTTGATGTTGTTGAATAACTTATGCAGCAAATTGATATAATAAGAGGTATGATGCGATATGAAAAGAGTTGTGATGCAATATAAAAAGAGTTATGATGCGAAATGAGATTGATAAGTTTCTGTGGCATGTCAAGGGCTTCATTTAAACATTATGTAATAAATGGTGAGGTTGAGTTGGTGGAGAAAAATACTATATCACCTTCTAGTAAGCAGACTAGAACAAGATGAGTTTAATTGACTGTCTTGTTATGAGTTGGTTGTGTTATGTAATAAAGTTAATTATGTTGGAATTAAATTAAATGTATTCTATATATGTTACTCATTTTTTCTTATTTGAAATGATACTAGATGTACATGTATAGATGCTGCAGATTATTTATTTACTAAGTTGTAGCTCAATCATCTGCTAATATTGTTAAGGTGTAGATTTTGCAGTGTCTACTCAAAAGAACTAGGTCCAAGTTGTGCGTTCCAATTAGTCAGGCCAGAATGCAGTTCTCTCCTTATTTGTTAGTAAAAATAGAAATTCACGTTTTGAGGATGTATTAAAAAAGAAAATGCGAATGCGTGCGAACTAATTATAATAATTCTTTTTTGGGAAAGGTAAGTTGCAGTAAGTAAAAAAGAAAGAAAGAAAAATTATAACAATTCGATCATCCGGCGGTGTCTCCCTTGACAGGCCAAGGGATACGCCATAGTCTAAATAAAGCTCGTGTACTGATCGATCTAGGCAAGGTGATGCTATGAATTCGCTTTGTAATATCCTCGACTATTACTAACGCCATGGTGGTGGATGTTCGTTCCGTGTGCTTAGTCGTCTAAGATTGCTCTCCTTCCAAATGAGGTTAACACATGATGTAATGTCTGTATTCCAGTCTCTGGACTCGGTATATGACCCCAAGGTGTATCTTCTGCATCATCTAGCAATTGTAGAGCATCAAACGTATTATACACGGCAATTGCCTTACCCTTTTCCTCACGACTCAACCTTCTTTCATGAGGAGGTTCTCGTCCCTCTCTTTGGTTGTCCACCACTTGAGTCGGCGGCATTCTCTCTTGATCATGCTCTTGTTCCTCTCGCTGGTTGTCCACCGCTTGAGTCGGCGGTAGTCTCTCTTGGTCATGCATAGGTGGTGGCCTCGAAGGTCCCGTTTTAGGAATGCAGCTTTCCCCGCAAGGAAACTCTCGTCCCTCTCTTTGGTTGTCTACCTCTTGAGTCGGGAGCATTTTCTCTTGATCATATATGGGTGGTGACCTTGTAGGTACCGTTTTAGGAACGTAGACAGAGACCGGTGGTTTAGCTGGGTCGGATGGCTTGGTGAACGCACCAACCTTTATCGTATGTCCTAACGTCATACAACTTGTACATTTAGGATGTAGCCACTCATATTCAACATCAATTTTGCATGGTATTTCTCCTCCTTCCTCGTTAGGCATCATGATGATAATATGCCTTGGTAATTTAGAACTCACATCTAGCATCACGCATACACGAGCGAAGTCTAATCTCGTGTATGCTCTTGTAATCGCATTCGGGTATAGGGGTCTGCCAATTCCACTGGCCACCATGCTCAGGCTTTCCTCCGTCCACAATTCTACCGGCAAATGTCTCAATTTTATCCAAGCTGGGACCTGTGTATGTTTTAATTTTCACAGCATCATTCCCGGTCCCACTGTTGCAGCATAATTGGTTGCCCTTGGAACAACCACGGCCCCCCTTCGATTGCTTCTTCCATATATGCCACTGTCTTGAATTGAAAGAAGTAGAATCCGTTCGTGGCGGCCTTAACATCACGTAAGCCAGGCCAGACGGACATGGCATATTCTTGGAAATGATAAAAGTATGGTCTCTTTCCCAGAAAGTAACCGACCGCGGTAGTTTTCCACCTACTAGCTCTGTTTCGAATAGATTTAATCGTAGGTCTGGTAACTATTTCCCCATTTTGTATAGTGGGGGGGATATATGAGAGCGTCTTATGGGAGGAGTTGTTGAAACCGTCAGCAATTTTATCATCCACGCCTAGAATTGGGCATGACCGCAACGGGATATTCCCTATAAATAAGCCGGTATGAGTAGAGTTAGTCTCATATGTTCTTTGCTGTCCAAATCCAATAGTGTCATTGCTATTGACCGCGTCTACATCTTTATCTTTGTCCTTTTCCCCATCCACATCAACGTTGACCAGGTCCTTGTTGACCAAGTCACCGTTGACCAACGCATCATTGACCAAGTCCTGTTCCACGATTTCCACGTTGACCGCGTCTTTATTGACCAAGTCAATTTTGATCGGGTCATTATTGACCAAGTCACCGTTGACCAAGTCATTATTGACCAAGTATTGTTCCACGTTTTCCACGTTGACCGTATTATTATTGTCCAAGTCGTTATTGACCAAGTCCAGTGCCCCATCTTCAACCATCTTTGCAGTCCGATTTTCCGATGCCACGTAACAGTGTTTGACACATACTCAGCTACTAACCGCCCGACATCCGTGGATGGTGGTTGCCTCCGATCTATCACCGGCTCAAGTAGTTTTGGATCTGGTGTTTTCGTCTTCTCAACTCGCCTGACCGGTGGCCGAATATTCCTTACTCTGGGCAAAAACGGCGTGGTAATCGCTTCCCTAGATGGCAGAAAGCATCGCGTTGTTGCTTCTTCCCCAAAACGCTCCGTCCACTTGTTGTTTAGTTCATGCAACGCATCTAAAGCTTGTTTATCGTCGGCATCTATCACCTTATGGGGTAAATATTATTTAGAGCGCTAAGCTTCGCAAGTGACGGTTCGCTTGTGCTCCGCTCCTTGGTATAGCCCTAGCTTCAGAGATTGTTAGATTAGTCAACCATATCCGATTTTACCATTCCTTCTTGGCATATATCATTCCCCTCAACGCCCGGCTGCGTTTTGAGAACTCAGGCATGTTGAAGGAGATCGATCCATGTTCGCCATGAGAGCCGCTTGATTTTGCGCTTGCAAATCCTAGGGTAGGGCGGCGCCTCAAGTCACCGCCAAAGTCGCCGGTGGCCATCTTTTGGTGACGTTCAACCATCATGTTCAACGTATCCGTCGTCTCAACGCTCTCCTCATCACATCCTTCATCCCCGCCATCGTCTCCACCATCTCCGTCTGTCGAATTAGAGCATGGGGTTGTGTGTGTGTAATTCGTGGTGTGCTAGTGTGTTTGTTCGGAGAGAGAGAATTGTAGGAGTCCATAGGCGAGATGTTTTGCATGGTTTTTGTAGCACCCCCTACTCGGTACATCTAATCATTTCTATTTCATCCTTTCTTTAATCAAAATTCATTCTATAAGTAATTCTATTTCAATCAGTAAAATAAATTCTAATTTATCAATATAATATTATATGTCACAAAAGATAATATATACCACCAAAAGTAATATTTACCCTCACTACACGTTTTCGTGTACATAACCTCAAGAAAAATCATACCACAACTTTTAAACACAAATCCCGACAAAAGATCAGAATATTTACAACCCAACAATCAAAATCTTTGGCTTCAGAAGTCACGGCTAACCCACCTAATAAAGGCGACGGCACCGCTCAAAGTCAATGTGGCTAGTCAGTGTGATCTATCTCCTGAAAAGTACGTGGCACGGAATGAGCTGCCTACTCAATAAGTATAGCTGATCAGTTTATATATATACACAGGCAACAATTTCACGTACCAGTTTATATATATACACAGGCAACAATTTCACGTACATGCAGTCACATCGACTAACAGTCATTATCAATAACAACAACAAATATAAGCAGTAATACCTACTCACAATTATAAATCAATCTATGACACAAATATTCAACATTATCATTTATTAGCTAAGGGCCCCACTTACTCTAATTGGTATACATCAGTTAATGGTTTCGCCGGCCATCATCATATCATATACAGCACAGGATACCCGTTGTGTGATATCCCCACACTCTTTTACTCCAGCTGTGTAGCAATATAGCACAGGACATCACAACAAACATGGTACCCCCACACCACCCCAGTGTGTAGCTAACAAGCACAGGATATTCCCTGCTGCCCCGGAATACCCCGGTACCCTACGCGCCATGGTACCAAGCTTAATTCACATATTTTTCATATCTCAATATCAATCACATTTTCATAAACCATTGACTGTGTTTCCA
>NC_026149.1:14905367-14907397 GCF_000512975.1 Sesamum indicum
GAATTGTGTAAATTAACTATAAGGATAATTAAATCTAACAAATCAAATAATTTAATTGCTCAACTATATCATTTTTATAATAATTGTGATATTTAATTTGACACTAATTTAAATAGCCAAAATCATAAAATACTCCGATTAAATAGTTCACCGTTCAATATAATCAACATTTAATAAGTGAACTAATTGAATAATATAATTATATGAATTAATAAAAATTAAAATGTAATTTCTTACCTCTGTTTTTCTTCCTGTTGTCCGCGAGAAAATTGCAATTTCTATAAAGGTGTATGTGTGTGCATTGCTGTGTGTGTTTTGTGAGTGTGTGTGTGTTTTAAAATGAGGAAAAGTGGAAAAAGAGCCCCACCGCCTCAATCAAAATCCCCCCTCATTTGTATATATATATATAAATTTCAAATTCCAAATTCCAAATATATAATAACATTCCAAATTCAATCTATAATTTATTTACTAATTAAATTTAAATTTCTAATAATTACCAATTAGTCTTCCAATTACGTACAAAATTCTACGGACGTCACAATTCTCCCCTCCTAATGAAAATTTCGTCCTCGAAATTTAAGTAACTTACCCGCTCAATGGAATAAATAGGGATATTTCTCTTTCATATGCTCCTCAACCTCCCAAGTCGCTTCCCTTGGGGAATGATGACTCCATCTCACTTTTACCATCGGTATATCTTTATTTCTTAATTTCCTTACATTTCTATCCAAAATCTCTGCAGGCTCCCCCACATATGTTAACTCCTCAGAAATCTCTATCTCCGGCTCATGAATAATGTGATTAGGATCAGACCGATATCGTCGTAGCATCGAAACATGAAAAACATCATGTATTTGTGACAACTCCGCCGGTAATGCCAGTCGATACGCCAGTGGTCCGATTCTTTCAATAATTTCATACGGCCCAATGTATCTCGGACTCAGCTTTCCTTGCTTGCCAAACCTCAGAATTCCTCTCCAAGGAGATATCTTCAGGAAAACCTTATCACCTACTTCGTACTCCATCTCTCTTCGGTGTTGATCAACATAACTTTTTTGTCGATCTTGTGCTGCCTTCAAATGCATCTTAACTACTTGTATCTTTTCCACTGTTTCCTGCACCAATTCCGGACCTTCTAGTTGTCTTAATCCTTCTATATCCCAACAAATCGGACTACAACACCTTCTTCCATATAAAGCTTCATATGGAGCCATACCGATACTAGAGTGGAAACTGTTATTATATGCAAACTCCATTAGAGGTAGATGATCATCCCAGTTGCCCTTAAACTCCTTTGTACAAGCTCTCATCATATCTTCTAGGGTTTGTATCGTTCTTTCTTACTGGCCATCTGTTTGAGGATGAAATGCGGTACTGAAATGCAATTTTGTGCCCAATGCCCTTTGTAAACTTTTCCAAAAGCGTGAGGTAAATCGGGGATCTCTGTCTGACACAATTGATATAGAGATTCCATGTAATCTCACTATCTTAGAAATGTATAATTCAGCTAACTTATCCAGAGAATCAGTTACTCGTACCGGCAAGAAATGAGTAGATTTTGTCAATCTATCCACAATTACCCAAATAACGTCGTGCTTTCTAAATGTTCGTGGCAATCCCACGACAAAATCCATAGTGATCTTCTCCCACTTCCATTCTGGTATTGATAAAGGTCGCAGTTTACCTGCTGGTGCCTGATGTTCTGCCTTTACTTGCTGACATGTCATACATTTAGCCACAAATTCAGCCACATCCTTCTTCATTGTCTGCCATCAGTAATAGGGTCTTAAATTTCGGTATATTTTTGTAGTACCAGGGTGCATCGCATATGATGAATTGTGAGCTTCCTGCAAAATTGCTTCGCGTAACCCATCTGTATCAGGCACACAAACTCGTCCCCCATTCACTAGTACTCCATCACCTCTTATTGAAAAATTTGTTTTCTTACCAAGTCTTATTCTTTCCAACATTCGTAATAAGAAAGCATCTCGAGTCTGTGCTTCTTTGATCTGATCCACAAAGTCTGG
>NC_026149.1:14907621-14910663 GCF_000512975.1 Sesamum indicum
GAAGCATCTGTATACACTATATATCCACCGCTACCAGATGGCAACACCAAAATTGGATTGGAGGTCAGTCTCTTCTTCAACTCATCAAAACTTTGTTGACACTGTTCCGTCCACTGAAATTCTACCCCCTTTCTTAGCAACTTGGTTAGAGGACCGGCAATTATAGAGAAACCCTCAACAAATCTCCTGTAATATCCAGCCAACCCTAAGAAGCTTCGGACTTCAGTGGCATTCTTTGGCACTCTCCACCCCATAATAGCTTTTACTTTTGAAGGATCAGGCATAACCCCATCACCAGATACTACATGCCCAAGGAAAACCACCCGATTTACTCAAAATTCACATTTGCTTAACTTAGCATAGAACTCCTCTTTCAAAATCTGCAACACCATCCTTAGATGTTGTTCATGCTCATCTCTATCCCTCGAGTATACCAAAATGTCATCTATAAACACAATAACAAAGTGATCCAGATATTCCTGAAATATACGGTTCATCAATGGCATGAATGCCGCTGGTGCATTTGTTAACCCAAAAGGCATCACCAGAAACTCATAATGATCATAACGAGTACGGAAAGCTGTCTTCGGTATGTCATTCTCTGCAATCCTCAACTGCCAATACCCAGACCTCAAATCGATCTTTGAAAATATTGTAGCTCCCTTTAGCTGGTCTAGCAGGTCATCAATCCTCGGCAATGGATATTTATTCTTCACTGTTACTCTGTTTAATTGCCGGTAGTCGATGCATAACCTCATGCTCCCATCTTTCTTCTTCACAAACAGCACTGGTGCTCCCCACGGCGAAGTACTTGGCCTGATAAACCCTTTCCCTAATAATTCTTCGATTTGCTTTTTGAGCTCTTGTAATTGCACTGGGGCCATTCTGTATGGCACAATAGAAATTGGAGCAACTTCTGGGAGAGTTTTTATGGCAAAATCCACTTCCCTATGCGGTGGCAATCCTGGTAAGTCATCAGAAAATACTTTAGGGAAGTCTCTCACTACCGGGATTTCCTCCAATGTGGGATTAACCTTTTCGGTATCTACCACATGGGCTAGATATGCTTCACAACCCTCTAACATCAATCGTCTTGCCTCCATGGATGATATTACACAAACTGGCACTACTTGTCGATCCCCCACAAATATTACTTTTGATTCGCCAGAACATTCGATCATCGCTTCCTTTTTATAACAGTCAACTATTGCTGTATGTTGCGCTAACCAATCCATCCCCAGAATCACATCAAACTCCTTCAAATCCAGCACTATAAGGTCTACAACATCAAACTCCTTCAAATCCAGCACTATAAGGTCTACAGGTAAATTTACATCTCCGATTCTCACTAAACTTCCTTTCCTAACACTATTCACTACTACACCCCCTCCCATGGGCAAATAAACCATCAAATTACATCCCAACGGACTATTCTCCCCCGGTATTTTAGATGCAAATTCGGATGAAATATATAAATGTGTAGAGCCAGGATCAATCGAAACATGAGCCGCAATGTCATATAACAATATCGTACCTGATATCACGTCATTTGATACTGGGGCTTCCTCTCTAGTAATGTTATATATCCTTGCCTGGGTCTGTCCCTAAGTAACTTGTGCTCCAACCCCCCTCATACCGCTACTAATGGCGTGGCCACTACCTTTGTTACCCGCGCCTCTACCTCTGCCTCTCCCAGTTCCCCTGTCACTACTCCCAACACTGCTTTGGCTCTGGGTCCCGCTAGCAACACTTTCAACCACGCCTATAGTCTGACTGGAACAATTTCTGGCTATGTGTCCTCTACCTCCACAGCGATAGCAAGTCTTCGGTATATCCTCCCGTCGCCAACATGGCCCTTGATGTTGTCTTCCACAGGTAGAACAGCTTGGAGGAAAAATTGGTCCTCGGCCATAGCTCGGTCCAGCTCCCTTTCCTGATCCAGTAGAAGGCGTAGCAAATGAGCTACGTTCGAATGAACCTCTGTTATAGCCCGTGGATCCCCCGAACCTCTGTCCACTACTTCCTCGAAAAATGGGACCACCACGTGTAAAACTCCCACTTCCCGCTGAGAATGAGCGACCGGTTCCCCTCTTGGTCAACCTACTCGATTCTCCTATTGTATAGGTTGATTTCCTCTTCTCTCCCCCCTTCTTCTTGTCCTCCATTACTGCTTCTTCCATCCGAACCGCCGATTCAACAAGAGTTTTAAAATTTGTAATTCTGACTGCGAGACCTCTTGTGATCTCCGGTCGTAGCCCTTGCTCAAAACGGTAACAACGATCCTCCTGCGTCGCTATTGCTTCCGGTGGATACTTGGCTAATACTGCAAAACGGAGTTCATATTCTGCCACTGTCTGATCATCCCCTTGCACTAAATTCAGAAACTCCATCCTCTTCTTGTCCCGGTACATCTTGGGTCTGTATTTGTCATCAAACTCTTTTTGAAACTCAACCCAAGTTATTTCCCTTGGCTTATATCCCCTCTTTACAGACCTCCACCAAATCAAGGCGTTACCCACGAACAAAGAAACAACATACTTAAGTCGGTTCTCTGGAGTGCAATCTAGCAAATTCATCACATCTTCAACTTTTTCCCACCATCTTTCAGCAATCTCTAGGTCTAGCGTACCCTCAAATTTTGTGGCCCCCATCTTTCTGATTCTTTCATAATTACGATCAATTGTAGGGACTACTAGTGCTGGCACAGGAATGGATGCGCGTGCTTGTGCTTGGGCCTGAAAAGCCATTTGAAATATTTGTGCATACTCTGGTGGTAATCCTGCCACTGGAGCACCACCGGGAGGAATAGGAGCCTCAGCACCCACACCCTCTCGACCTACTTCCACCTCACCTGCACTTGCAGGTGCCACTGAGCCCTCTACGGACTCCACTGACTCTTCCCTATTAGCTACTGGGTCAGCACGTGTACCTTGAGAAGCCATCCTACATTAAACAATTCTATCATTAAAGACATCTCACAATCATTACCCTAGAAACGTAGACCTGCTCTGATACCACCCAATGTAGCACCCCCTACTCGGT
>NC_026149.1:14910673-14912161 GCF_000512975.1 Sesamum indicum
CATCCTTTCTTTAATCAAAACTCATTCTATAAGTAATTCTATTTCAGTCAGTAAAATAAATTCTAATTTATCTTATCAATATTATATGTCACAAAAGATAATATATACCACCAAAAGTAATATTTACCCTCACTACACGTTTTCGTGTACATAACCTCAAGAAAAATCATACCACAACTTTTAAACACAAATCCCGACAAAAGACCAGAATATTTACAACCCAACAATCAAAATCTTTGGCTTCAGAAGTCACGGCTGACCCACCTAATAAAGACGACGGCACCGCTCAAAGTCAATGTGGCTAGTCAGTGTGACCTATCTCCTGAAAAGTACGTGGCACGGAATGAGCTGCCTACACAATAAGTATAGCTGATCAGTTTATATATATACATAGACAACAATTTCACGTACATGCAGTGACATCGACTAACAGTCATTATCAATAGCAACAACAAATATAAGCAGTAATACCTACTCACAATTATAAATCAATCTATGACACAATATTCAACATTATCGTTTATTAGCTAAGGGCCCCACTTACTCTAATTAGTATACATCAGTCAATGGTTTCGCCGGCCATCATCATATCATATACAGCACAGGATACCCGTTGTGTGATATCCCCACACTCTTTTACTCCAGCTGTGTAGTAATATAGCACAGGACATCACAACAAACATGGTACCCCCACACCACCTAGTGTGTAGCTAACAAGCACAGGATATTCCCTACTGCCCCGGAATACCCCGGTACCCTACGCGCCATGGTACCTAGCTTAATTCACATATTTTTCATATCTCAATATCAATCACATTATCATCAATCACATTTTCATAAATCATTGACTGTGTTTCCAACTAGGTAAGCATCATCTTTTATTTCCATTCACAATCGTCATTCTATTCTTTATAATAATCACTTTCTCAACAACAACTCTCAATTTGATTTCATCAACAATCAATTATATGATTATCACATAATCATATCCCATTACATACCACATAGTAACAATTTCACCAATATTCAAATAATCCACAACTAATTATGTAAACAATCAATATACGAAAGCCACGTATAATAATATAAAGCCAAGTCCATGATCGCATCCAAGAAACCAATATATATAATATATACAATACTACACACACACACACATATATATATATATAAATCCAATTAGCTATACTTACCTTAAATCCCAAAATACTTCGATTCACGAGAGACTGCTCAACCCTCTACTTTGTCGTTACGTCCTATAACAAAATGTTATACGTATAATCAACATATATATAGAATATCATAAACTCTAAATAACCTATTATATAATGTTCATACATTTCTATCAATCTTTTAATATTCTATTTATATTAAAGTCCAACCCCTTGTTCCATTTCTTTCAAATAACTACTTTTTCTAAGCTCCTCAAATATATATTTAATTTATCAATAAATTCATAAGAATTCATTTAATCAAACCCCTTATATA